>NC_081569.1:119780429-120061195 GCF_022355385.1 Mustela nigripes | reverse complement strand
AAAAAAAAAAAAACTACACTAGTTTTTTGTTGTTGTTGTTGTTGTTTTTTAAGAGTTTATTTATTTATTTGACAGAGAGAGTGAGAAAAGCACAAGCAGGGGGAACCATAGAGGGAGAGGGAGAAGGAGGCTCTCAGTCAAGCAGGGAGCCTGATGCAGGGCTTGATTCCAGGACCCTGATATCATGACTGAGCCAAAGACAGACTCTCAACCATCTGAGCTACCCAGGAACCCCTGCTCTAGATTTTCTTATTTCAATATTTCCCAAGTATTTTCAGTACTTAAATTTTTAAGTGAAGTCCTTTGTGTTCATGGACATGACAGGAAATAAAATTTTATGTTCTTCTGTCATAGGTGGTTCATTTCATTTTCAATATAACCAAGAAACCACCCCCACCACCTACTGATTTCGATCCTAACCTTTGTACCCACAAGCATTCACATTTGTCTCCTGTCTTCACTCAGTGACTACCAACTCCACCATCAATGCATTTCATGTCGTAATCAGGGATTATCGATTGTCATGCTATTCAAAGAGGGAAACATTGGCTTAACACCAACTGCACTTCAATCCAGCCTCTGTCTGCTTCAAATCCTGATGTTTTTCTCTCTCCAGCCTGCACTTCTAGGCTTTTATTATGAAGATACTCAGAAATCATTTTGCAGTTGTTCTCAAACTGTTGCTCCTAACTACCTGAATCAAAGTTATCTGCGGCACTTATAAAAATTCACAGTTCTTGGTCACCCTGACACAACCTAAATCAAATCTCTAGGGTTGTTTCAATTTACATATCTGATGAACTCATGTGTTTTCATTATGCACATTAAACTTCCAGACCACGGAGATGAGGGGATGTACTTTGCAGATGGGTTTTGATCAACCACCACAAAATAGAAACCTCTAATCCTATTGCTGGTTCCATGAGAACAGTATCAGAATCCAGGGCTCTTGCAAGCATAAATCACAAACATGTGCAATGCCACACTTCTCCCGGGGTAACTGCAAAGTGGCAAATAGGGCTTAATTTTGAATTATATAGATTAAATTTCAATTAAGTTTATTCGCTCATGTAACATAGTACTGCAGTTTTGATACACTAAACAAATCCATTCAAGCTACTATTTTTATTATTTTTTTAGGATATTCATGATAATCACTTGTATATATTCTCCATATTTTCCATCAGTTTCACTAAAGAATAATGTGTTAAGATTTTACAATATTAAGTGTTTAATTACAAAGTGCTTACAATACAGGCACACTGCCCAGCATTTTATATTCATTATCAAATTTAATTCTCCGAATGAATTGTTGGGAGGATCAATAATTATTCCCAGTTTTACATATGGGAAAAGAGGTGGAAAAATCCAGTAAATCATACTTAGTACATGGTAGAACTAAGATTCTAACTGAAGTCTATCTGAGGCCATATGTCCTGTTTCAGGTTTTTTTTTTTTCCTTTCTTTTTTTTTTTTAAAGATTTTATTGATTTATTTATTTGACAGAGAGAGAGATCACAAGTAGGCAGAGAGGCAGGCAGAGAGAGAGGGGAGGAAGCGGGGTCCCTGCTGAGCAGAGAGCCTGATGCGGGACTCGATCCCAGGACCCTAAGATCATGACCTGAGCCGAAGGCAGTGGCTTAACCCACTGAGCCACCCAGGCGCCCCCTGTTCAGGTTTTTATGCATTAGATTATTACTTGCTTTTCACATGGTAAGGATCAAAAAAGAGATTTGTCTTCCATAGCCACATATAATCTTTACATTATTACTATCAACACCATACACACAACATGCCTCATACATGCAGCACAATAATAAAGTCAAGAAAGCAAATATTTACCTATTCTATCCCTCCCCAAATCCTACTTGGTAGATGTAATTAGATGACCATTTCAAGCAGTTTGGGTCTGCAGGTTTAGTCTATGTAAAGTATGATTATTAACTTCATCTATTTTCCTAGTGTGAATAACCCTGTAATAATAGGGAAAGTAAGTTAAAGGCTGATTGATACACTCCACCCATAAATAGGATTCCTGATTGAATGAAATATCAAATGTTCATAATAAAGTGAAACTGAGTCAATTAATCCAATATGATTTAATTAGTTTTGTGTTTGATGTTCTAAATCCCACATTTTCTCTCATTTAATTTCTTTTTTAAAAAATATTTTATTTATTTATTTGGCAGAGAGAGACACAGCGAGAGAGGGAACACAAGCAGGGGGAGTGGGCGAGGGAGAAGCAGGCTTCCTGCCCAGCAGGGAGCCCAATATGGGTCTTGATCCCAGGACCCTAGGATCATGACCTGAGCGGAAGGCAGACACTTAACGACTGAGCCACACAGGTGCCCCTCTCATTTAATTTCTGTGTTAATATTACATCTGGAACCATGATGCTTCAATAGATAATTGATTAAAGTAACTGAGTGATTGGAAACATATAATTAGGAATCACACACAAACATGACTGAGTTAAATCCACCTCAATTGTAACTGGTGTGCATTTAGTGAAATTTGCCTAAAAGCAAAGCTTTGCTGTATTGATTTAGAGTGAGTGGAAAGGAACACAAAAGTTAAAAGATATACCCCCAGGTCCGAAAGCAATCTAAATCACTGTCCAAGATATTTATCAGTCCTAGTGTTAAAAATGATTATTTGATTCATTCAAGAAAATATTCAGATGTTTAAGTGTACGATACCTTTTTGTTAACTATAGGCACTGTGTCATACAGTGTATCTATCCATTGGACAGTATCCCCCTCCTTCATCCTTTGGTGGTCATCATTATATTATGTATTTCTATATCTTTGATGATTTCAGGTGCCTTATTAAAAAGGAATCAGGAGGTATTCATCCTGTGACTGACTTATTTCACTTAGCTTAACAACTCTCAGGGCCATCCATGTTGTCAAAAATGATAGGATTTTCTTCTTTTTAGAGGCTGAATAATATCCCACTGTCTTGTATATATAATATTTTCTTCATCCATTCATCTGTCAATGGACATCTGGGTTATTTTTACATTTTGGTTATTGTGAAAAATACTGCAGTGAATTTGGGAACTCTTCAAGATCCTGATTTCAGTTCTTTTGGACGTATACTCAGAAATGGGATTACTGGGTGCCTGGGTGGCTCAGTGGGTTAAGCCACTGCCTTCGGCTCAGGTCATGATCTCAGGGTCCTGGGATTGAGTCCCGCATCGGGCTCTCTGCTCAGCAGGGAGCCTGCTTCCTCCTCTCTCTCTCTCTGCCTGCCTCTATGCCTACTTGTGATCTCTCTGTCAAATAAATAAATAAAATCTTTAAAAAAAAAAAAAAAAAGAAATGGGATTACTGGATTATAAAGTAGTTCTACTTTTAGTTTTTAGAGACATATCCTTACTATGTTTCATTACTTTTCCCATTTACATTCCCACCAACAGTACACAAGGGTTTCAATTCCTCCATAACTTTGCTAACAGTTGTGTTGTTGTTGTTGTTAATAATAATCATTTTAATAGGTGTGAGGTGATTTCTTTTTTTTTTTTTTAAGATTCATTTATTTATTTGAGAGATAGATGAGAGAGAGACCAAGAAAGAGAGGGAATCTCAAGCAGATTCCCACTAAATATGGGCCTGATGCAAGGCTTGATCTCATGACCCTGAGATCATGACCTGAGCCAAAATCAAGAGTCTGACGTTCAACTGAATGAGCCACCCAGATCTCTGTGGTTTTGTTTTGCATCCCTGATGATTGATGCTGAGCATCTTTTTGTATACTTTTTGGCCATCTGCATGTCTTTGCAAAAGGTCTTTTCAAGTCCTTTGTCCATCCTTTAACTGGGTTATTTTATTATTGCTATTATGGCTATTGAATTATTTATATATTTTGGAAATTAACCCCTTATCAGATATATGGTTTGGAAGTATTTTCCCCCATCCCATATGTTGCCTTTTAACTCACTGATTGCTTCCTTTTTTGCATACAAGTTTTTGTGTGATGCAGTCCCATTCGCATATTTTTGCTTTTGCTCACTGTACTTTTGGTGTGCATATCCAAGAAATCATTTATCAGAAGGATAGTGTTAAGAGTTTTTTCCACAAAACACACACATACACATACACAATAGTAAAAACAAAAATCAAACAAAAACAAACAAACAAAAAGAAACACAGGAAAATTTTAGAGCTGATGAATATGTTTTATGTCCTGAACCGCAGTGATGCTAACACCAGTGTGCATGTATGTCTAGGCTCACTAAACTACAAACATTGTTATGTGCAGTTTTTGTATACCAAGTATATCTTAATAAAGAAGTTGGAAAATTTTAAGAAAATAGCCATTAGGAAATAGTCACACTTATGTAAAAGTCACACTTACCTCCTCAGGTTGACTCCCTTTCTTCTTTCTCCCTCAGATAGTATCTAACCTACAAGTTGTCCTATGATTCACACTGCTCCAGCTGGTTATCTTGTGTAGTAATAAGAATAACAATATGTTCCCAATCAGCATTACACTGTTAAATACCATCAGAATTTAGACAATAAAATACACATTTTTATAAATCCATCAAATATTCGACATTGTCTTGTACAGGGATAGTACTGATGGCTCCTGTTCATGACGCCCCTGTAGCCATATGATTTGTCCTGTAACTTTTGCCTTGTAGACCTCTCTCCCTCTGACTCTGGCTCAGCTACATTACTTGATTTGGCCAATAGAATATTAGCAGGCTTGACATAAACCAAGGCTTGAAAAATCTTTTGCACGTTTACATTTCTTTTCCTTGCTTCCCTGCAATAATTGTTAGAACAGATTTGAGATAGCCCGGGGACAAGGCTATGCTAGCCTGCTGGAGAGTGAAAGAACATATGGAAGACAGGCAAATCATTTTAGCCCAAGCCTCAGACATGTGTGAGAACACAGACATCATCAGCAAATCCATCTAACTAGCCCTCAGATGTAGACATCAATTCATCTAGCTACTAGGATCATGAGAAATAATAGGTGCTTTTTCATGCTAGTAGGTTTTGAAGAGGTAGCAGTAACAGCTAATGGAAATGCATAGAAAAATATTTTATGAAGGATATTTGAATTATACAAGTTACACAATCTTTGTCTTATTGTGAATGCAAATATAAAGATGTGCATCAAAGTGCATATACTTTATTATAAATTTGAGATTTTCAGTGCCCCTAGGGTTTGTGAAGTGTTGTAAGGTATTATATCAGAAAAACCAGGATAATTAAGTTTGTTGAGATATAGCTCCTCCTGTAGCAGTCATACATATACATGGATTGGACTTAGAGGCAAGTCATCATCAAATGTGTTCTTAGCAAAACAATAACAGCATCAGAATAGATTCCTGTATTATCATTAGCAATACAAAAATAATTTATGTTCATACTCAGCAGATAAGTGATTTTGCATAATTTTTCAACCTTAACAACAAAAATTATATACGTTTGATTTTTTTTTAACTTCCTTATCCTCTGCCCTCTACTAAAAGCAGTTACTGTTTTTGTTTTTGTTTTTGTTTTTTTTCCTTCTGGTTTTAACCCAAGTTGAAAATAGATATTTAATTATGCTTCTGCAGTTTCTATGTCCTGTGGCCAAATGCAAAGATGGCATCAGATTTCTTATGGAGTTTTTAGCCACACCTGGTAAAATTCTGTTTTGCTTCAGTTATTTGTCTTGATTACAAATTTATGGAAGAAGGCAAGTGCAGAAGCCCAGTTGCAAGACTTGACAAAGTCAGTGAGAAATTGCATGACCTTGGGCAATTAACTTCACGTCTACCTGACTCTGCTTACTTGTGAGGGAGATGAGAGAGCAAGAACCAATCATCTTTTACGCCTTTCGGGCCTTGAGGAAGCAGATTGGAAACTTAAGAATAGGGAATTTAAAGACAAACAGATTTTATTCAAATCCCAGCTCAACCATTTACAATGTGGCATTGAGTATTTTAATTATTGAGCTTTATCATTTATAAAAGGAGAATAAGAGCCATTCTAAGGGCTATTGAACGGGTTAAATGGATTGGGACATTTTTGTCTTTAATATTGCAAACCTCAGGTCTTCAAAGGGCGTCTCATTGAACAGCATCATTATTCTCTATTAGGTTCTGGACATTTTGAGAAATAAGACAAGGAGTAGATATGGTGACCCACATATCCTTCATGTCAATGGAAAGAAGGGGGCTTTGAGGGAGAGTCAAATGTGTTTTCTAAGTGGACCCCAGAACTGGGCAAAATTTCCCCACCAATCACAGGCCGGACAGAGAACAAGTTCACAAGAGGATAGGTAATATTTAGCACAGGGTTGAACAGAAGGAAACACATGCTTTTGCAGAGTAAACTTGCTTCCAAGCAAAATAAAGGGCAGAGCTGAGCCCAACAGGCACACTTCACAAATTGTCAATCAGGTAAGTCACTTTATCTTCCCATGGTCAGAATGAGGGTAGCAACAGAGAGGCCAGTAATTACGACTGAATTCTTTCTTTGGGAAGAAAGCTTTAGAATGGATTAGAAGAATGGACGGCCTATAATAAGCAACCAATATCCAGTATTTAGTGTGATCATTTTTGTGATGTTACATGAGCTTTTTTAGATCACTAAGATTTTATTTAGATTGCTTTACTGTGCTATTACTTTCACTTATATACAAGAATGATTAGATGAGATGGGAGGAATTAGTTCCTCTCTTGATGAATTGTTTCTTTCTAGACATACTTCTTTCCAGAATACTTGATAAAACTCTGTCCAAAGTACTAAAGATTGACAAATGTTACTCCTATACTTCTGATTTTAATTAGAAATATAGTCATTAGGAAACTATTGTGTAGGCATTATACATTAGTGTATCTCAAAATATCTATGCAAAGATAGAGTGAATGGCAATTGGTTAGGATGGTAATAAAATATGTGGTCAAGATCAATGGATCATACAGATTAAAAATGATCAAAATTTAATGTGTGTGCTAACATGGGAACAAGACTTCTGAAACTTTTAAATTTCCTGAGATGTATAAAAATTCTCAAAACAAGAGCTCACATTCATAGAAACAATATTTGGGATTAGCATTAGTTAAAGTCAAACTAAAATTGATTTGTCCAAGAAGAATTCTGAATTTTGTCATATTTTCTGAACAAAGAATTCCACCTGAAGTTTTATAGCTATAGTCATTATTTTAGAAGAAATTTCACATTGGACTTTTGGCTTAAACTCTTAGTTTCACTTCCTGTGAAGTTAAGTAACATCTTCTTTTCCTACCATAACAATGTATCATAAGACACCTAGTAGGAAAGTTCTTTAAATAGTATCAACCCTAACAAATACTAGAAATTACTTTGTGCTGTGTTTTCAGTTGTTTCCTGAATTTAAGTCCCAAGCTTCCACTGGCTTTTCTTTTGTGTACTTCTTGAGCCAGATGATGTAAAAACAACCTTATGAACTTATCCAAAGTGTGACACAAATACTGACTACTGTGAATATTGGGAACTACATGAAATTGTTTAGGAAATCAGTGTGTAAGAGAACATCCTTATCTTGCCTGCAGGGCGTTTAGTGGAAGTTGGGTGGAGTGGGAAGGATAAACCCTGATACAAAGCCTTAAACATTGGCAACCCTGAATACACTGATAGTTGTAAAGACAAAATAAGTTTATCATCCTTAAATGCTCAGATGAGCTTCTTTCTAGTGAGATTCTATCAAGAAAGTGAAGGATGTGATTCCATTGTCTTTGTGCACAATTAATTTGTCTTAAATCCTACAAGGACTGTCCTAAGAAGAAAGTGATATCCAAGTAAAAAAAAGAATTGAGTCATCCCAACAAGAATTATTTTAGCAAGAATAAGCCAGGGCTTCTAGTCCCACAAAGCTACAACAGCCCCAGGCAGAAGGGGGAGAGAGAAATAAAGGTCCTTTATTCTCCCTATTCTACGTTAAAGCTAAAAAGATGCCTTCTGATAGGAGGACACGCTGTAATTTTGTTTTAATGTCTTCAGTAGAATGGTGCCATTTAGTTCAGCTTTTAATGTGGCCTTAAATTGCTATTTTATTACCCTTGTTGACATTCTGGAAGCATGAAATTAGCAAATCACATTAAAGAAGCAAACAAAAAAAAGCAATAAACCTTAGCCTAGTTAAACAATGCCAGCATAATCCACACATTTGAATAATGTTCTTACCTTAAAACACCAAGCATATATTTATTTGAAGGTTTCTTTTTCCATAGACAATGAATTCGTTTTATGAATAATTGCATATTCCATTCCATTGCAACCGTATACACTTATGGTGACCTTGAAAGATGTTTTGTGTTGTGTGGGAGAAAGAAGATCCTTTGTAACTCCTCTGCTTCCTTCTGAGAAGTGGCTCCTTTTGACTCCACTTGATAAAAGCATTCTGTTCTTAAAACATTACTTGTTAGTATTGTTTCTGCCCCACCCCGAAGACACTTCCTTCTGTTACAGCCATGAAAATTTTATTTCAAACAAAAGCAATTTTACAGTTAGAGAGTGGAAATGGTTTCAATCAAAGCATCTTTATTCTATGGACCTACCTTGCATACACAAAGCTTAGCCTATCCTAACTTAAATGGACACAGAATACTTAACATCAGCTTATGGTTGTGCAAAATCATCAAATGCAAACACTGTGTTATTATAAAGTGTTGAATATCTCATGTAATGTGTTGACTATTGAACTGAAAGTGAAACCAGAATGGTTGTATGACTACAGAACCATTGTAAGTGGGTTGTTCAACGTTGTGATCCCGTGGGTGAGTAGGAGCTGTGGCTTGCTGCCACTGTCCAGCAGCACCAGAGAGGATCTTCTTCCATATGGTGTGCTTGGAAAAAGATCTAAATTCATAATTCAGCATGTGGTTTTCACCAAATGAGTATCACTTTCATGCCATTGTCAAGTTGAAAATTGTGAGTCAAGCCATCGTAAGTGGAGGACTGTCTGAAATTCAAATGTAGCTAATTATGCATTTTTTCTTATCAAACTAAAAGTGTTAATGTAAAATAAATTAGTATCTTTACCTACTTTAGTCTTATTAAATAAAGAAGGCAACCTCAAGGATTCATTTCAGGGGAGCGTGATGAAGGGCAGGCTTTTTATAGTATACCTTTTTATTTTTAGCTCTTGGATATCCACGCCCCCTTTCTAACATTGCCCTAATTTCATTATGAGAAATTAGCCCTCTCTCATTGGAATTAGGCTGGTGAGGCTGTAATTAGAGTTTTTCCCTCCTCTGGTAGCCAGGGAGGGGAAGGAAAACTCAAATTAGGCTAACCTGATGACCCTTTCATTAGCTTTGAATTTTGAGAAGATCAAAGGGACTGAAAATTCTTGGAGTTCCCTCATCACAAGCAGCATCGGTGTTTTCCAGAACATAGGGTTCAGCCTGCTGAGGCTTGAATCCTAACTATCACCTCCTAGGTGTGTGACATTGAACAGGGCGCTTAACCACATTGCCTTAGTTCGCTCCTTTGTAAATGGGGAGAATGACAGCCTCAAACTCATAAGGTCATGCGTGATGAGGACTGACCGATCTAACAGATATGAATGCAGAGTAGTGGACGGATGTTGGCTATAGGTATTAATTTCGCACATCCCAGCCATGCTACCTGGACCATTTTACTTGTCTCTGGTAGCTTATTTGGGGGGGGAGGGGTGACAGGGCAGGGATACCTGCTTCCCAGCTCCAGCTCTGCCATGGTACTTCTCATTTCCAAAGTGGTTCTCCATTCTCCTATTGATTCTAAGTCTCTGGTGATTCTCCAATAAATTAATTTGTGTTTAACTTAGAGTCATTTTCTAACAGTCACAACCAAGGAATCTTAATCTTTCCTGACACATGCTTATATCAACATGATGTAGTTACCTTTTTTTTAATTCCTTTTTTTTTTTTTTTTTTTCAGTAACCTCCACACCCAGTGTGGACCCCAACACAAGCCATGAACTCATCTTGAATTGGCCCAGCAAGTGGACAAAGGAACATTCCAACTCATGTCCACCAAAGCAGCAGTTTAGTGATCTTTGTGCTGAAATAAACAGGACCCCAGATGTCGATTCTCATTGACACACTAAACAGCAAGATTTCATGCTTGTAAGATGGCTTTAGTTGGTTTTAATTTAGACTATCTCTCTGGGAAACAATCTGAGGTTTTTAGAAGGGAGAGGGGTAAGGGGAATGGGTGAGTCTGGTGATGGGTATTAAGGAGGGAATGGATTGCATGGAGCACTGGGTGTTATACACAAACAGTGAATCATGGAACACTACATCAAAACTAATAATGTACTGTATGGTGACTAACCTAACATAATAAAAAATAGTTAAAGGTCAAATTTTATGTTATATATTTTTACCATAATTAAAGAAAGTTAATAACATATATAGCAAAACCCACCAAACTGTCCACTTTTTTTTTAAAGATTTTATTTATTTATTTGACAGACAGAAATCACAAGTAGGCAGAGAGGCAGGCAGAGAGAGAGGAAGGGAAGCAGGCTCCCTGCTGAGCAGAGAGCCTGATGCGGGGCTCAATCCCAGAACCCTGGGACCATGACCCGAGCTGAAGGCAGAGGCTTTTACCCGCCGAGCCACCCAGGTGTCCACCCCAAGCTGTCCACTTTAAGTGGATGAATTGCATATGTGAAACAGTATGTCAATAAATCTGTTTTAAAAAATTGGAACATCTCTAAATTAAAATGTCTTTTCTCTTCATTGGTATCTTTGCATTCCATAACAAAACTGCCCACTTTAATTTTAAGAGAAATAGAACAACTTGACAGATTTGTAGTATCAATTAATACAAAATGAAGGAAAAGTGGTTATAACCCACATTCTACTGTTAAGTGGTTCTTATACGATTTGGAATCCCGTGTGAGGTGTCTGTTTTCAGCTGTGTACTCTAGAAAATGAGGACAGTAATGAAGTCTTCATCTGTATCACATTCTGTAGAGAATTATGATGAGTAACCAGAATACAAAGGTGGTCAAATCTAGTCTCAGCTTATAGAAAACCCAAAATATAAAATAAATAGTATTCACAGATAGTTTTTAGAATAGAATCATTACTTGTGCCAATGAAATAAAAATTTAAGTCTAGAATAAAGACTTATTTTTATAAATATATAGTATTTCTAGTCAACTTAAAATATTTAATTTCATCATCATGGCAATGTGAGTCAGGCATTATTATTATTATTATTTTAAAGACATATTTATTTTAGAGAAAGAAAGAGAGCATGCACAAGCAGGGGGAGAGGCAGAGGGAGAGAGAGAATATCTAATACTCTCTTCTGAGCAAGGAACCAGCAGGGAGCTCGATCCCACAACCCTGAGATCATGATCTGAGCCAAAATCAAATCATGACTGAGCCACCCAGGTCTTCTTCTTCTTCTTCTTCTTCTTCTTCTTCTTCTTATTATTATTATTATTATTATCTTCATTTTCTTCAATAAGGAAATTTGAGACCTAGAATGGTTGAGTAACCTGTCTAATTATACATAGCTATAATGAGGGAGAGTCAAATTTAAACCCAAGAATGCTAACTACAAACTCTGTGCTCATAACCACTATATATTCTGCTTCATTGGAACATTCTTATGAACAATATAAGCCCCAAACAAGGGAAGTTCATGCAAAAGATGCAGTAAAGTTTTGACCTAGTGCATATCTTTTCAAGACAACTAAGATTTCTTCCAGTGTGGTGTTTTACCCTTCACAGAGGTGATGCTGAAAATATTATAATGGATGCCTTATATGAGCAAATTGTGTCCAAAAAGTTCTTTGAGGGCCTTTCCTCCAGATGCTCATAGAGCTACTTGTACTTCTATCTCCCGGAAAATAGCAAAGTCAAGATGGTCTGCTATTTGCAGTTGACTGTTTAAATTGTCAAGTTGTAAGTGACAAAAATGTTTTGTTTTGTTTTTTCAGGAAATCTGCTACAGCTATTGACATTGAAAGCCAAAATCCAGATTGCTGTTCAAAGCTTGCATCAGGTTCAAGAACCTGAGGGGTTTTAGATCAAACAGTTGTGTAATGGGGATGCAGAAAGCAATCAAAGGAACAAAAAGAAGGTAAGACAAGTCTAATGGAGTATGTCTATTTTTAATGCTAGAGTATGGACAAAGACCTTAGGTGAAAATAACAGGGTTGAATAAAATCCAACTATGGGTGTAGTTGGGTTATATCACAGAGGACTCATAAGATGTCTTTCCAATTATTAACTGCTAATATTCTGGAAAAAATGTATACATAGTTCCACTTTATAAAATTATTTTGTACCACCTTGCTGAGAAGGACTTAGAAAGGTAAAACTATGTTATGAATATAGACTTCTGGGGAACTTTCCATCTCAGCAAAATGGGCACCATTGAATGCTAGTAAGGCTGGTTCTGCAAACATATTTAGAGCACACTACTAAAAAAAAACATATTATTAGGTATTACACACAAGTGCCTTTCGCTCAGGAATTTAAGGGAGAAAGTATTTGAGATGTTTGATTCTATTTTCTACCTAGACTCTCTTATGCTATGGAAATCATTATGGATATAGATGACATTCAGAACATATCGTCAGCCATTTATTCTGACTTTCAACAAATATTGACTAAGGTTTCTATGTTAGTTACTGTGCTAAAAGATGGGATTTATTAGGGAGTTGCACAATAACTTTGTGGAGCCTATAGTCTAAGTAGAGAAGAGGGATATCTAAAAATAAATAAATAAAATTAAGTTGAAAAGTTTGAAAAATGAAGGAAAATGGAGTTTTACTTTGAGAGTAATTTTAGTTTAAGGCAATCCTGGAGGACTAGGCTGGCTGCTGTGAGTAAACAAACAAGAGCTCTCTATTCTTAAATATTTCCTAGCTCAGATACACTCTACCAAGTAATTAAGCATGATGACTTACTTGAAAGAACACAGGCATTAAAATTAAGCAGCCAGGAGTTAAAAACAAGCTGGCTAGGTTTCGGCACTTTATTTTACCTCCTTGATCACCAGTTTCCTTGTCAATAAAATGGAATCAGTCCTACCTTGAAGGGTTGTTTGGAGAAATACAGTAAGGTCAAGTATCCAGTATATAATAGAAACTCAATTAATCAGAGAATTATACTTGTCATTTTTATTACTTTAATCATAGCAATAAAAATGCATTTGTTAACTCTCGGACTACCTGTGTCTTTAAGGATGTAAACATGAAAATCTTTAATCTAATATATAAATGTATACTGGTAAAATTGTATTCACTAACAATTACTGTAGGGGATACTCAAATATGGAAACTGCTTCATTGATGTAGGCTCTTCACTGTATAATGTGAAAAATAGGAAGATTGACAGTTTCCCTGGGAAGTTAGAAGACAAAGTAAGTAACTCTGATTACAATACTTTATTAGGCTCTGTGTTAATTGTCTGTGAAAGTGTGGACATGAAAGATAATGTGGTTGTCATCACATAAGTCCCCATGTGATTTCATGAACAATTTCATTGAAATAAAACATTTCAATCAAGCCTCATTCATTGATCTGTGCACAAAAGGATCCAAATGCAGCTATTCTCTTCTTGAAAATTTCCATCAGAGAAACAAATTCTGGCAACTTCTCTGAATGAGTATCATTCAAAGATGAAAATTAGTTTCCTGTTTTTAAAGCATCCAGCACTTTTAAGAAGAAATCTGTAAATTGCTCTAGTCAAATATTTACCTTGAGGTTTAGAAATTAACTTAGGAGGATTAGGAGCAGGAATTTCAAGAGTTCTGACTTAGAAAAATGAACGAGCAAATGTTTGATCCCCTTTGGGATGGGATAGAAGACCAAGGAGCTGATTGCAATTGTCCTGGACACTTGAGCTGGTCATGAAGTTAGAGATCCGTTTGGGGCCAATCTTGTAAACAACTGGCATCGAGGAGCAATTATCAGGGGATAAGTTGTTCCGAGCACCTGCACTTCTCACCAGAAGTCTAATGGGAATTTGTTGAAGTGTGGTTCATGAAAACCTGCTCCAAAATTACTCATAGAGTGTCTTCAAAATTTCAAAGCCTCACTAAAAATCACTGGAATTAGATTCACTAGGTTTGATTCCAGGGATCTGTTTTGTAACAAGCTTTCTTAGTCATGCTTTCCAAAGTTTGGGCTGTACTCAGGTAGACAGTCTGGGTCTGGGTTACCAAATCCATCCTGTGCAATAATATATCATCCAGATATCATAGGGAGCAAGTATGAGATGGTGTTTTAGAAAGAAGAGGCTGGATAGATTTTCCTGAGCTCAACAGCCAGCAGCTTCCTTTGAAATTTATGTTCACATGCATGGTGGCTAAGAGTTCAGGCCTGGAAAGACAATGGTAAACTATGAAAGATTTTCACCTAGATACATTTTCCTGTCTTATGTATGTATTAAATTCCATCCCAGTAGAATACTAATGGAGTAAAGTATTTCAGCAATTCCTCCCTGATATACAAATATACATATCCTATTAAATTCTATATGTACTCACTTGATTTTTTAAAAATTCCAGATATAGAGGAAGTGCAACAGATTATTATTTTTTTTAAATGATGAGCAAGACATCATTGAAAATGTCTATAATAAGGTCATGATTGTTGCAATAGGGAAGAGAGATTGAGCTTTCTTTGCTGAAGCAAGAGGCAATGTTTTTAAATGTTTGAAATGCACAAAATGCATGAAAAAGTATTGGATCCCACTAGCAGGGAAGTGGCTCACAGTGATCAGGCCATCTGTACTTGCTAATTGTTACTTAGGGAAGTTAGACTTCTGACCTCCCACAGAAAGTAGATGACAGGGGTCCTATCTTTCCTGATTTGGATGCTTCAAAGGAATGGCTCCCATCCCTTTTTTTCATTGAAAAAGACATTTCTGCATTGTAGAAGAGTTACATTTCAAAGGGGCAGAGAAACAATTTACAACTCCAAGTTTTCTAAAGTAAATGTTCCAAGAAAGAGAGGTCAGGGGCCTATAATCAGGAAGAAGGGAGAGAGTTAAGGTTAGCTTGATTCCAGGGTGTAGACTAGGAGATGCTGTTTCCTTAAAGACATATTCTGTTGTTCAGATTTTTCTGGGTGTGCGTCTGCTTCAACCGGTATCACCCATTTTCCCTTTTGGATATCCTTATGCTTCCCAGAACTGGGACCCCACCTCTATGATCACCAGTATGTAGCTGTGACACATGGAAATATTTTATTTGAATTTGCTACTTCAGTCTGCTTAGATGTAAGACTGTTAAACACAGAGATCAAATCTGAATTATTAATCATCTCAATGTTCCAATAAAACATATACTTTGCTTTGTAGAGACTACTGACTGAGGTTTTCCATTTTCATCTGAAAGTTTGGGAGGATATGTACATAAATGGATCCTTTTTTTTCCCGAATTTGTGGACGGTGATCTATTAACGTAGATGCTTGGTTTTTTATTATTTTTGCATCTCATAATCACTGACATGCCGTGGGTGTCACTTTTACTTCAGAAGAATCTAGAGCTGAGTGTGGGCAGGAGATTGGCACTTAGAATTAATAAAAGGTATTTTAAATCAAAGTCCATCATACTTTACTAACATTAAAAATATAGGTTCCAGCTATGCACTTTCTTTTTTCTCCTATTTTCTGACAGTGCATTTTTCATCCCTGCCACTCCTGAGTGCTGTTATGCTCTACTCTTTTTCAAGTGTTTGCATGTAACAACACCCTTGGCACTTAATGTGAAGTTCTGTCAGTCCTACAAGGTGCTCTGTGCCTATTCCAACTTTCCAAAACATCCTGCAGAAATCAATATAAAGCCGCCAGTTTGTTAATAAATCTGCAATTAAGATGTAATGAATTTTGAATGAGAAATGATTTCTTTTAAGTGTGACTGAGAACTATGCCTTCATCGTGAAATGAGAGAAGGGCAACTTGACTTCAAGCTGCTTTAGCTCTTTGCCTTGTCTTGGAATTCTCATGATCTTGGAATCTGCAACTATGAATTCAGTGCATTTCTTCCTACCCCAGGTCCATCTAGGCAAGAAATACCTGGTGGATTAAAGACAGCAGAAATCGGAGGACGTTTTTAAAGGTCAAAAGGTAAATTTAATTAGTTAAAAAAATGTCCTGGGATACTTTAAAAATCTGAGAGCTAGTTTATCTCCATCCTAGATAAGTCTTAATGAAGGTAATTTTATTCTTGTGTCTCTAACTAAGTTTTCTAGGTACACAAATCCCAGCCCAATCTTTAATTAAGGCATCAAATGTTACTGATTATTTTCACAGCTTAGTGAACAGTGCTTAACACTTATACCCTTCTACAAAAAAGAAGGGTATTTCCACATCTCTGGAGCATAATGTCATTTTATGGGTACAAGAGTAAGTGCTGTCCTCCTTAGCCACCTGGAGAAGAGTTACAGCGCATTGCATTCCAAGGGCCAGAAGATGTAGTCCCAGATCTTCTACTTCCTCCCCCACACCACACCAGTCATTCAAGTCATTCAATTCTGTACTATTAACACCTCTAACTGCCATCTCTTCTACTCCCTCAGTTCCTCCTTTTATTTCATGATTCCTAAAATATTACCAGCATCTCCTTTTTTACCTTTCGTTCCACTGAACTACAACTCACCACGCCATTCATCTTCTGAGAGTATATTCATTCATTATTCCTATTCAAACATTCCGTAGCTCCCCCTAAGCCAATGAAGTTGGGCACTCAAACCTTCCTTCATTTGGTCCCAACCTATCACACTGACAATTTTACCTGTCTCTGCCTTCAATGAAACCATTCAATAAAGAGCTGCTCCCTGGCGTTGCCACCCATGGCATCCTTCAGTATAATTTTGTACAGGTCTAAACCACAGCTTTTCTTTACATTTTCGAAGATGCGACCTCTGATACCTTCTCCAAGGCCTCTGCCATGCTAGGCCAAGTCCATCTAGAAGTCATCTTCCCTCCTTGGCCTCCCCTGTAGAATTTTATCTGTCATTTCCTGGATGACACTGGCATTTTGTATGTTGTTAGGACTGTTTTTTTCTCTTCATAAAGTATAAACTCCTTGAGGAAGGACCATGTCAGATTCAGTTCTCTTTTTTTTGTATTCAGCCAAGAGTTGGACTCTGTATTTTTGACATAGGAGGTCTTCAATAAATTGGAGCAAGTCTTCAATGAAGTACTGATACACAATAACCTAAAACTGGGAAATGGTGGTGTGCTGCCAATAAACTCATCTTATTTAATCACTGATGTTACTTTATCTGTTAATTCTAACTTATATCTTATAATTATATAGTTATAACTTATAATTATTCATTTTTGTGAGTGTTGCTTTTGTATTAAAGTTCACTTCTTTTTTTTGAAATTTTATTTATATATTTATTTATTATTTGAGAGAGATAGAATGAGCAGGCTGGGGGTGTGTGGAGGAGGGACTGAGGGAAAGGGAGAAGCAGGCTCCCTGCTGAACAGGGAACCTGACACTGGACTCAATCCCAAGACCCTAGGATCATGACCTTTGCCAAAGGCAGACACTTAACCCACTGAGCCATCCAGGCACCCCTTAAAATTCACTTTAGTATTAAATCAAATACATGGCATGACCTTAATTCATTAAGGATTCCTTCTAGCTCCATCATTCTCAAACCTTAAACTCTCAGTGACCTGAACAATTTTCTAACTTCAGTTAACTTTCCAGCATAAACCACTGGAGCTACATCACATCAACAATGGCAACACATAACTCTAAAACATTCTAGTAACATTCCAAATTGTAGTAGCCCCAATCATATTTCCTTATGAGGATGATGGAGAGACTCTAATTTCCAGAATGGAGACTTATTCACATAGCTCTGAGCATTGACTTCTCTCATGCAAAATGTTTTCTAATATATAAATAATGAAAGTTACATTTAAGAAGGACCAAAGTTTTTAGGCAGGGATTTTCAAGATCCCTGTCATTCAAAAGAAAATGTCAGTTTCTCGTGCCTGTGATAGAATGAATAAATCTGAAAGGGATGATTTATACTGCCAATTGCACAACCATATTGAATCATTTCTAAAATATAATAAACTGTAGTTAAGTGCAAATCTCTAGTTGCTGACCTCTTTATTACCTGATTCATTGTGCTACATGTACTTGGGAGGGAAAATGAGCTCATCAATCAGATGATAATGTTTACTAGTGCAGAGCTTTATTCTGAGCTGATGACTTAGAATAGCAAAAATACATGAATAGCTTTGCAACCTTCCCCAGCATAAAGACTTAGCCATTTCTGTATGATTCACAGGCAAACTGTCTTTCATTCTAAACAACTAACTTTTTGGCTAATCCAGTATGACTCACTGTAAATGCAGAAGGACTTGTACAACTCAAGGTCTCCAAATGTATTTGAAGTCACAAGCTGGAATTTCCCCAGCTCTGTCAGTGCCACATGTTGTACTGAGCTGAGTGATCGCTTCCTTCAGAAGAATATTCCTTTTGAATTAACGTAGGTACATGCCTTGATCTGGAATATTACCATTTTGTTATATTTTAAAAAGAACTTTTTTTTTTTTTAATGAAAAAAGAAATTCTGGAGATATACTAAAGCATTGGTTGTCCTTAATTCAGAGATGGTCCCACCCAATTAAAATGTAACTATTTGGTAAGAATCCATTCTAGCCTTCCTAGCCCATTCCCTGCCTCATCTTGTTTTCCAACATCTTTCTAAAAAAAAAAAAAAAAAAAAAAAAAAAGTCCTAGATTAGCATTTCTATTTATTATTTTTATTTTTAATGATGTTCCTTTGTTTCTTTACCTCTCCTCAGAAAACCACTAATAGTTTTCTCTTATTTCAAAAACAAGATCTATACTACATATCTTGACACTCTAGATCCCCTTAAAACTTTTCCTAACTTCATACAGCCCTTGTACCTCAAGAACCTAAGCCTCTTTCCAAACTCTTCTTCAAAATAATTTACATCAATTTGCACCTACCACTGTTCTCTCAAACAGGCACTTAACCTTTCTTTTATCCCTGTTATATCTGCCTTCCATGTACGGGCCTGGCCTCCATCCCATTTGGGATGTAAGCTAAAGCTTACCCTCCCTGTAGCCTCAGCCAGAAGCTGAGAGAGGCCCTTAATGAATATTAAGTCAAAATGGAAGAGTCATCAGTGGGTTAAAGCCTCTGCCTTTGGCTCAGGTCATGATCTCAGGGTCCTGGAATCGAGCCCTCCATCGGGCTCTCTGCTTGGAAGGGAGTCTGCTTCTTCCCTCTCTCTCTGCCTGCCTCTCTGCCTGCTTGTGATCTCTGTCTGTCAAATAAATAAATTAAAAAAAAAAAAAAGATGGAAGAGTCATGATGGAAATGCAGGATGAAATAAGCATTCGGGGGATACCTGGGTGGCTCAGTTGGTTGGGCAGCTGCCTTCGGCTCAGATCATTGATCCCAGCGTCCTGGGATCGAGTCCCACATCGGGTTCCTTGCTCAGCAAGGAGCCTGCTTCTCCCTCTGCCTCTGCCTGCCATTCTGTCTGCCTGTGCTCGCTCTCTCCCCCTCTTTCTCTGATAAATAAATAAAATCTTTAAAAAAAAAAAAAAGAAAGAAGCATTCGGTATGTCATTTCATTTTAGACCCTAATGTGTATGAGTGTGTGGGGATGGGAGGGACAGTTATCACCTCAGTTGAAAATATACGCCAGTTGTTCAACACAAAGCCTAGAACTTAGGTATTTGTTGTAGCAAACAATACAAGTTGATACCATTGCTCTGTTGCTGCCTTCTAACAGAGTTGGAAAACAGAACACTTTTGCAGACCATAAAGTTTTGGAAAGATTTTCTCGGGTGTCTGGGAAACTGACTGTCCTCTCTCTTTCTGCCTTGATCTTAAGAAGAGACTGACCTGAGAAAGCTATTCTGTGATCCTCTCCAGACAGGCAAAGAGACACGGCATTCTCTGTATTTAAGCATGTACTTAAGCTATTGTTAGTGGTATTTTGTTTTACTTGCAGTCAAAATACTATCTATCTGATGCAGAGCATAGCTATTATATTATTAGCTATACTGGCAACAATTTTTGCCTGTGTCATAACTAATGAGCCACATACAGAGCAAAGAGCAGTGAACATGTCGGTGCCTCATGGACATACTATCCACGTGAGATTCTGCACTGAGCAAAATGTCTATTGTCAATGAATCGCTTGTGTTTCAGAAATTTGCTTGAATACCAAAAAAACAGTCTTTAAATATTTTAATGTGGGAAACTAATCAACTTGAAAGACATGATTTTGGAGGGATTTAGCTTAAGTTTGTCAACAGCTGGTGTTGCTGAGCATTGATTTTGTGCTAGATAAACAATAAACCAGATACTTTTGAACATCAATGTATTTACTTCTTTCAACTACCCTACATACCCTACTTACATAGTCATAGTACAAACTTCTATACCAAGGTGGAGAGTACTCAGAAAAGTACTTTGTTCAAGGTCAAACAGCTAAATAGTTGCAGAGGTGGGAATTAAACTCGAGTTTGTTCAATTCTAAAACTGTAATCTTAAATATTTTATATATTCTTTCACAACATAGTGTATTTTTTTTTAAGATTTTACTTTTTTATTTGACAGATAGAGATCGCAAGTAGGCAGAGAAGCAGGCAGAGAGAGAGGAGGAAGCAGGTTCCCTGCTGAGCAGAGAGCCTGATGCGGGGCTCAATCCCAGGACCCTGAGACCATGACCTGAGCCAAAGGCAGAGGCTTTAACCCACTGAGTCACCCAGGCGCCCCACAACATAATTTAATCCAGAGAATTGAAACTATACAAAAATTACTATTTATAATTTGAAATCTGTTTTGTCTGGTATTATTAACTCTAAAATAAACTGTTTCAAAGCTGTCTTTCATTCATCCAATTAATACATATTTCATGATTAATCTGTGTCTATGCTAGCCCCCGGAAATGCAAGATTCAACAATATGGTCATGATTTCTGCCCCCAACAATTACACCACTTACTAGGAAAATCAGATGTGAAGATAAACAATACTTATTACCACAGGTCTCACTTGAGGTCACATATACCTGTTAAATGTCATTAGAGACTCTCCCAAGATCGTCTAAGCTGAGATGTGGAAGATGAATAGGGGCAGGCAGGCTTTTTTTTAATAGGAAAAAGTTAAGATCATTCTTGGCTGGGTATTACTTTGACATTTAAATGAAAGAGTGAATAGTAGATAAGACAGAGGGGTCAAATCATGGTAGGACAAGAGAGCTTTAATAAAGAATTATTTATTTATGTGCTTTTTACACAAAAAAATATAAGTTATTGAAATAAGCTTTAATATGTCAGAATAACATGATTGCATTTGCATTTTGGAAAGGTCACTTTGACTTAGGGTGTGGCAAATACATTTGAGGCATTTGTTTGAAATCAACTGGAGTTTCCATTCATTTGAATACCTTCCTCAAGTTAGCAGTTCAGAGGCATTTGCAATATCCCATGTGAGATTTGGTGGCCAAGTTTTAACCTATATGTGACAAAAGAGTCTGGAAATGCCAGTGTCTTATGGATACTCTCTGTAGTTGGCAGGATTTGGGAGACAAAACAGCCATTCTCTCTCTCTGATGTAGAAGTGATACTTTAAGTGAAGTCTCCATGCAAGAAAATGGTGCAAATATTGGATAAAAAGTTTGAGAATGTTAGGGTGCATTTTTACTTGTATAATGTAAGTGTCCTTGTATAGAATGTAAGAATTGGGGGACAAAAAAGAGAAAAAAGAGGTTCAGTAGAGGGTAGGTCAAATTGAAACAAACAAACTGCAGTGTTTTGGAGATGAGGATCTAGAAGAGTCCTGACAAGTTCCAGGGTTTAGGATATTTTGTCTGTGAGTTTGAGAATTAGAGAAACTCCTGATGGATGGGTTTATGGTAATTTGAGGTTGGAAGACAATATCCTCAGTTGTCCCTCATTGGATGAAAGGCACTGAGGCCCCCCAGTGTCTCACTGTGTCTTCCTCAGTGCCCCCAGCCTCCAGGTGGTGGCGGCTGTGCCAAGTTTTGGCATCCTTGTGTTCCTTGGGTTGGCTGGCTCTTGCCGTCTTGGCCAAACTGAGAGGTACAGGTAAAGAAAAGAAAAAGCATGAAGAGAAGAGGTATAAGTGCAGTTCCTATCTTCAGGCAATTGGAAACACTGGGAAATGTTTTTCTAAATTTTTTCTAAAGTTTCTGATTTTTCTAAGTCTAAATTTCTCTAAATTTCTAAAAGATGACTTGATCCCTTTAAAGGCATTATGATTGATTTTCTTCTCTCATTTCATATTGCTGATTAGCATTTTAAAATATTTTTTAATTTATTTTATTATCTTTTTTTTTTTAAATTTTTCTTTAATTCATGCCCTGGGAACAATTATATAATGTTCCAAAGTGGGCCCAAATTCTTGTTGTGTCTGAGGGGCAGCAGAGGACAAGATATCTTTTTTTTTTTTTTTAAAGATTTTATTTATTTATTTGACAGAGAGATTACAAGTAGGCAGAGAGGCAGGCAGAGAGAGAGAGAGGAGGAAGCAGGCTCCCTGCTGAGCGGAGAGCCCCGATGCGGGACTAGATCCCAGGACCCTGAGATCATGACCTGAGCTGAAGGCAGCGGCTTAACCCACTGAGCCACCCAGGCACCCCGAGGACAAGATATCTTGATCCCTACCTTGATTGAGAATACCATGGCTTTTCAAGTGAAAACCAGGAGCAGGGTCTGGAAAGGCCCAAGTCACACTAGCAAAATATCACAGCCAAGAAGTCTGCATATCTGTGATATATAGAGCCCAGTTTGCCGCACTCTAGACGGATGTTGCCTGATAGAAAGAAAACATAAGCCAGAAACACAAACCACATGGGTCATTTTACATTTTCTAATAGCTGCATTTAAAAAAGTAAAAAGAAATACTTTTAAATTTGATTATAATACATGTTATTTAAGAAAACATATTCAAAATACATTCCTTTCAATGGAGAATTAATATAAAACAATCATCAAGAAAATATTTACATTAGGAGTTCCTAGATGGCTTAGTTAGTTAAGTATCTGCCTTTGGCTAAGTTTATGCTCCCAGGATCCTGGGATCGAGCCCCACATTGGGTCTTCTCTCTCTATCTCTCTGTCTCTGTCTTTCATGAACAAATAAATAAAGTCTTTAAAAAAGAAAAATATTTACATTATATTTTATTTCATACCAGGTATTTGGAATCCAGTGAGTAATTTATTTTATTTTTGTTTATTTATTTATTTCTTAGAGTCTGGTAGGTCTTTTAATTATCTCAATTCAAACTAGCTATATTTCATGTTCTCAGTAACTACATGTGCATGGAGCCTACCATATCAGACAATTCTTGTTTTTTGTGAGCTGTCTGTCAGAAAAACAGTATGAAGTTTCCTCAAAAAGTTAAAAATAAAGCTACCATGCAACCTAGCAGTTGCACTACTGGGTATTTACCCCAAAGATACTGATGCAGTGAAAAGAAGTACCACATGCACCCCAATATTCATAGCAGCAAAGTCCACAATAGCCAAACTGTGGAAGGAGCTGAAATGCCCTTCAACAGATGAATAGAAAAAGAAGATGTGGTCCATATACACAATGAATATTACTCAGCCATCAGAAAGTATGAATACCCACCATTTGCATGAACATAGATGGTTCTGGAGGAGATTATGCTAAGTGAAATAAATAAAGCAGAGAAAGATAATTATCATATGGTTTCACTTATACATGGAATATAAAGCATACCATGGAGGACATTAGGAGAAGGAAAGGAAAAATGAAAGGGGGAAGTCAGAAGGGGAGTAGTGCAATTGCTGGGTGGTAGGGTAGTCCATGAGAGACTATGGACTCCAAGAAACAAATTGAGGGTTTGGGGGGAGATGGGTCGGCCCAGTGATGGGTATTAAGGAAGATATGTATTGCATGGAGGACTGGGTGCTATATGCAAACAATGAAACATGGAACACTACATCAAAAGCTAATGAAATATTATATGGTGACTAAAATAACAAAAAATTTCAGAAAATATTTTATTGGCTTTTGTATGTTTTGAAAAGATTTACAAATACACTTATACTGCTTCATTAATAAGAAAGCTAAAATATATTAGTTATCCTCTCCAGCTTTATTTATATAGAAAAATGCTATAATTTCTATAGACAAAGGGCAATTGGTAGGCATTAAACTAGGATACGCTAAAGGATTTTATGATCTAATTTGGAAAAAAAAATAGATAAGCATGCTAAGTGCTGTATTAAGGGCACCAGATTGATTAAAGGACACATAAGGTGAAACAAACCCAGGCTAGTGTGATCATAGGTAAAATTTAAAAAGCAATTTTGCCAATATTGGATTATAGTTCATATAGGTCAGATCATGCTACTTCCCACTCAGAACCTAAAATTCAAAAGTCTTAAAGTGGCCAACAGGGCCAAAAAAATTTGCCTTCCTGAAACCCTTTCTCTGATTTTCTCCCTTTCTCCCCTCCAATCCCACCACCTTGAGCTTGCCCTGATTATCCAGGCTGGTCCTTCACTTGGACTTCATTACACTAAACATATTCCCACCATAGGGTCTTTGCATGCACTCTTTCCTCTACCTATCATTCACTTAGATAGCAAAAAGCGTTCTTGCATGTCTCTGCTCAAGGACTATTTATTAAAGAGGCTGCCCCTAAAAACCCTAGTTAAAATATCACCTGCCACTACACTTTACCTTTCTATCCTGCCTTATTTTTCTTCATACCACTTAATTTTACTGTAATAGTTAATTTTACGTATCAACTTGGCTGGGCCAGGGTGTCCAGATATTTGATCAAATGTTACATAAGATGTTTCTATAAAGGTGTTTTTAACAGAGAAATTAACGTTAAATCAGTGGACCTTGAGTAAAGCAGATTGCCTGCTTTTGTGTGGGTGGGCCTTGTTCAATCAGCTGAAGAGCTTTATAAACCAAAGACTGACCTCCTCTGAGCAAGAGGGAAATCTGTCAGAACACATTCTGTAGACCCAGACTCAATTCCTCTCTGGGTCTCCTGCCTGCTGGCTAGACCAAAATTTGAATTTATAAAGTCTCCACAGTAGTATGAACCAATTTCTCTGGAGAACACTGATGAATACAACCACCTAACTTACTAGATTTTTTTAAAAAGTTATTTATTTGATGTACTTTTTCCCCTACTAAAATGTAAATCCATGGGAGTGGGAAACTGTCTGTTTACTTTACTACTCTATTCCTAGCATGAAGAAGCTGAAGGAACCCAATAAATGTTTGTTGAGTTGTTCAATACACTAATGAATAAATTCTGCTTAAGTTGACTGCTTCGAATGGAATAATTCTGAGCAAGCAGCAACAGATAGGATCAGCTACACCGTCATAACAGATTTCACAGAACCTTAGTATTTTGCCTTTTCTCAGACTCATAAAATAAAGAACATGTTTCTTTAAATGTGGTATCTTTACCTAATCACTAATCTTTTATAGTAATGCTAATAGTAATTACATACCATGCTCCAAAGAACAGATCCCAGGAACACGTGTTCACCCCTGAATGACCACATCCTTCTGAATCTTAAATAGAATGTAGCAGTTCTGCATATGTTCAAAAAACATTAGCAACAATCCATAAACTGTCAGACAAGGTTAAAAAAAAAAAAAAAAAAAAGCAAAGAATGAAAACTTCAAATGACCCAGATACCAAAATTTCCATTGCTGATTTCATCCACAAGAAATACAATAAGAACTTGACTAATGATGTGCCTGAATGTATTGTGTCCCTGTAAAGGGATATGTTCATGTAGTTATTAATGTTATTATTTTTTTCATTTTCTCATTATCACTGAAACTCAGTTATTATATCTCACTCTACTTCAAAAGCTAATGACTTCATCATGCATTTTTTTCTCTCAAATATAGGCTATTATTTACACATATGAGAAAAAGCAAATAGCCATGTTTGCAAATACATGTACACAAAGTGTAACCCATATGGCTTTATGGAAGTGTTAAGGTAGAATCGTTTGCACATGGGAAGAGGAATTGTTAAAACAAAACAAAACAAAGACATTGCAAAAAATTAACACTCCCATTTTGGTTTGTTTGTCAGAATAAAGGGAGTACATCTTGTGAAGGGAACAGAACATTGATGTCAAGAGCAAGGGACTCTGGTTCTAATACTGCCAATGACTGAGTCCTCACCTGCAGGTCATGGTAAACACTGTGGACTTCCGTTTCCTAAAACTCAAAGTGAGAGGATGCCTTCCAGCTCTAAGATGCTCTTTGATTTCATGAAATAAGTAATCCAAATATGCTGTACTGAGAAACTGCTCCTTTTTGAAAAACACCTTAAATATCAAAGCCACAGTGGGCTAGACATTTAAAAAAAAAAAAAATCATCAGGAACAACTTTACCCAAATCTTACCTTTTGGAAATGAAGACTTTCAAGAATAGGAATATTTAGTATATGTGTGAAATCCCATAATTAGCTTCCCAGAGCCTTTGGTTTATAAGCCAGAGCTCCAACCACATGTACTCTGTTTCCTAGAAATGAACCTTCATTTATTTATTTCACTCTTTCCAAAACTTTTTTGAATGGTAAGAGCTTTATTCCAAGACCTTCAAATCTTTTTAAACAATTTATATTATGGAGGGCCATGAATTTTTAAACCCTTGGTTGTCAGACTATGACAACTGAAACAGAAAGCTGCAAAAAGTCACTTGTAAAATTGTCAAATCAAATCTAAGTACAGACAAGGCTATCAATTCCCATTTGCATATAAGCCTACCTCTTAGAAGTAGTTTTTCACAAGGTAATGCTTCATGATGAAACTCCTCCTTCTGTGTTATTTTCAATTTATAAACCTATTTAGTTAGTCATTAGTTCCATACCTCTTTAAAAATATAAATATATTTTAAAGGAGAGGCTCTCAAGTTTAAACTAGCTAGTTCAGGTACAGTGAAATACTTAAGAGGTTATTTTGTCCAATGGGAAAAGAAGAAATGCAATACCGATTTCATCTTTTATGCCCCTTAATATAATAAAACCTCTTAAACTTTCTACTGTTGATTTATTGTAGAATTTTACTGCAGAAGAAATATTTTAGTATATTTGACTGAAGCCATCCATCTACCTTACTAGTTCTTCATGCCTTGATGCCCATGTTTTTGAATAATTTTGAATCCATACAAGAGTGTACATAGTGTAAGTAGTGCTGCCCAAAAGAGTGTAAGAACTATAGCAACACCAATGTACCCATCCAACAGCCTCCATGCTTTCCCCAGTAGACCTCCATGAAACAATGATACAAGGTTGATAACTGGAAAGAGAACTATGAAAACACAAAACTATGTGAAATTTAAATATGAAAGAGAGGATGAAAGACATAGATATACACCCAGAGGCAAAACTTTATAGAAAGACTGAAAGAGAAAGCTAGAAAGAACACATTCATTCATTTATCGAATAGCTATTCAGTAATTAATGTAGGATGAGTACTACATAATAATGGGAACCCACAAGAAGGTATGATGAGCTTTAGTAGAAGGATACATCTATGTCCTGTCAGCTTCACAAAAGTGATGACATGTGAATACTCAATGAATAAAGACATAGAGAAGACTAGAGGCCTAAGCCTTTTTAAAAATTAACAGTAGGGGGTATATATCCTAAAGATACAAATGTGGTGGTCCAAAGGGGCACATGCGCCCGAATGTTTATAGCAGCAATGTCCACAATAGCCAAACTATGGAAAGAACCTAGATGTCCATCAACAGATGAATGGATAAAGAAGATGTGGTATATACACAATGGAATACTATGCAGCCATCAAAATAAATGAAATCTTGCCATTTGCGACGACATGGATGGAACTAGAGGGTATTATGCTGAGCGAAATAAGTCAATCAGAGAAAGACAACTATCATATGATCTCCCTAATATGAGGAAGTGGAGATGCAATGTGGGGGGGTTGAGGGGTAGGAAAAGAAAAAATGAAAGAAAGTGGGATTGGGAGGGAGACAAACCATGAAAGACTCAATCTCAAAAAACAGACTGAGGGTTGCTGGGGGGAGGGGTGATAGGAGAGGGTGGTGGGAATATGGACATTGGGGAGGGTATGTGCTATGATGAGTGCTGTAAAATGTGTAAATCTGGCGATTTACAGACCTGTACCCCTGGGGATAAAAATACATTATATGTTTATTAAAATAAATAAACAAATTTAATTAAAAAATTAACAGTAGGATTAAATAAGAAGGAGACTTTTTTGGTTGGCATATTCCATTTTTTTAAGAATAAATGCCAAGCATCAGATGAGAAGGAGAAGCAGTATCAGTCCTAAGCAGTAGAGTATCCATAGTAGTTGTAGAGCATAGAATTGACACAATCAGATTTCTCTTTTTAAAAAATCAAGGATCAGGTATGGAACAGGCAGACAACATAGAGATTAGATAACAGGGTTTTGCAAAAGTTCAGGAAAGAGTTATTGGAAATGTCAACAAAGGTTTTGGTGTTGAGAACAGAGAGGAGGTGAAGATTTGGGCAGGAGACTATACTACATCTCAGGTGTCATAGACTATCCCTATATTTCTATACCACACTATGCACGTGTGCAGGGATAGAACATTCGGCAGGACTAACACTTCCCTGAGCCAGCATGCAGCCCCTCATTAAGAACCTCTAGGGACAGTTGGCTGACCTCAGTGAAAAACATTCCCTGACATCCCTCTCCTCCACATTCTTCCAAGCCTTGTTTATCCTTCCCTATAAAAGAAATTTTCTTCCTGCCTGACATTTGCAGATCTCATGGTTAAAGTGTTCTTCTTGTCCCCAGTCTCCAAAAACCCTTCCCAGTAGAGTCTCTACTCTATTTGCTTTTGATGGTTTAGTGATTCTTATTTGTTCAGATTTCAAACTGCTCCTTTTCTTTTTTTGTTCCTCCTAGCTCCTTTGTGTGCCATATATTATGCCTCTGGAATGTGGACTTGCTTGAAAGGACAATATTGCCTTTAGCATCTATTTAAAATACCCACATTTTCAAATAGTATGCCTGTGTCAAAGCAGAAGTTGCAAGGCGTGAATGAAATGATACACATAAAGTAGTCAGTACAGGGTCTGGAACAGAGTGAGCCCCCAATAAGTGTTGGTTGATGTTATTTTTACTTTTCTAAATGTTACTATATAATGCAGATCTTAGGTCATCATTTTCTCTGGGAAATTTTTTCTTTTGCTCCAACACAGAAGATAAAATCCAAATTCCATAACATAACTCACTTGGTCTTTTATAATGAGGATCCTATCTACCCTATTAGCCCCAACATGGAGTGGACGCTTCATGCTTTATTGAACTTCCAGGTCTTGCACATAAGGCTTCCTAACCTTGCAGATGGTCTTTCAATTTCCTCAAATGCTCTACCCTCTCATTCCCCAATCAATATGGAAAACAATTTTTGCATATTTTAAACTGTAATGAAATGTCAAGAACAAGTCTTAAATGACCATTCTTAGAGATCACCTTTTTTTTTTTTAAATTTCTGTAGTTGGGATCATTTTATCTCATTTTATTATAAATACAATACTATTGAATAAGCATTTCTATGTAATTAAACTATTTTATAAACATACTTATCTGTGGTTCCATGACAGTTCATTTTATGTATAATCCATAATTTATGTGACTAATTGAATAGTGGTTAGCTTTTTATGTTTTATCTATTTTCTGGCTATTATGAATAAGATTGTGATGAGTTTATGTACATATACATTTATCAGCATTTTTGGTAATTACCCATAGTTTCATTATGCTCACAAAATCATGTGCCAGAACCAGCTCACTAGATCAAAGTATATAAATATTTTAGAAGTTTATACTGGAGTGCATGAGAAAGTTGTGTTCGCACGACAGACTCACCAGCATTGCCTTGGTTCCTTTTTTATCCTTTGCTAGTTTATTCTCATTCTGCGGCCTACTAAAAACAATAACAGTAATGATTTTTGAGCACCAGACTTATTCCAGACTCAACAGGAAATGAATTTTTTAAATTATTTATGTCATTTTCAATGTGATGCTTTAACTGATTACTTAATCATCATATCGACCTTTTTTTTTTTTTTTTTTTTTGGAAGTAGCAGTTCATGTCACTTCCTCCTTTCTCTAGTTTGGTCCTAATATTGTTTTTATCATTTCAAATGTGAGCCTTATATAATAAAATATTAATCTTTTGCTTTCTATTCTATTGTTGTCATTTTAATTTATTTAATTATATTTGAATCTTTTATTTATGTTTACAATGAAAGCTATTAATGCTTATTTCAGAAATTTTATGATATAATATTTAGCATGTTATTGCTAGATAATTAAAATTATCTGTAAGTCCATATTTTTCCACTTCAATTACTTAACATTTGGAAAATAGTATTTATTCATCTTTCCAACATAAAATTTTAGCATATTGTCCAGATTTCCTTTTTGGGCATAACATGCGCATGATCCGAGAAAAAATAAATTTAATATTTTGCTTTCTTTAGCTACATGACTAAGTGAAGGTAACTTCGTTCTTATAATTAACAATTACCCTATTACTAGGTAAATTTGTGTAAGTCCACTTGTTTTGTACATTTGTTTTAGATGATGTTATGACAAATACCCTTGCATGCAAACATTTCTTATTTTCTGATTATATCTTTAGGTGAAATTTTGGGAGACTGAATTATGAATTTATATGAAGGGATTTGCTACAGAGATCCAGCCTTGGGCAATTGTGAGAGCTGGTTAAGCCGTCTCTGAAAGCCTGTTATCTGCTTGCTGGAGCTGAAGGCTGCAAGGCAGGTAGTCAGGAAGGAAAAATGGATTTAAAGAAGTGGGCAAGAGCCAGCACAAGCTGGGACACACAAACACCAGGAGAGGAAGTATCCAGGGAGTCTGCTTCTCTGATTAAAAGGAGTAACAGGGGTGCCTGGATGGTTCAATGGGTTAAGCCTCTGCCTTTGGCTCAGGTCATGATCTCAGGGTCCTGGGATCAAGCGCTGCATCAGGCTCTTTGCTCAGTGGAGAGCCTGCTTCCCCGTCTCTCTCCCTACTTGTGACCTCTCTCTGTCAAATAAATAAATAAAATAAAATAACATTCAGAAAAAAACAGAAATGCAAGAAATTATTATGACAATAATGACAGCTAATTCTTGCATCACATTGGCTATATCCAGGCACTGTTGTATGTGTTTAATACATAATAAAACTTACCTCTGTAATAATAGCCCTATGAGATCAGGACTACCATTCTCCTTCTGATCCATGAGAAAAATTAAAGCACAGAGGTATTAAGTAACTGCTAAAGGATCCTTAGACAATGTGCTTGTATCCTAGAAAATTTCAACAAGGAAACAAAATAGCAATACCTTCTTCATTATGATGTTTTTTGTTTGTTTGTGTTTGTTCTTCCGGTCCTCTCAACTCATTGTCAAAATTGGATCGCAGGTGAGGATCCGCTGGGAGGCAGTCTGAAACCGGTCTGAAGGCAGAGGCTGGAAAGGTCTAAGGTCATTCTCAGTTTCCAACATGACCTCCAGCAACTCAACTTGCTTGAGTTTTGTTTTCTTTATTGTTAAAACATTGAGTGATTTAATGTACTGGCTCTATGGTGTATTTACTCTGTATGTGTTGTTGTCTTTAAACATTTGAGTTTAATCTCAAATTCTGGAAGTTGTTTTCAAGATGAAGAAAGCTGCTTCATGAGGTTGTAAAATTTGAAAGAATGAGGGTAAGAGGGGGAGAAGGAAGTCTCTTTTGCACATGCATAAAAGCACTCATTAAGCTTTAGTAGATATATCTGAAATTGCCTTATCTCAAAAGAGACAATCTATAGAAAGAGGGTTAAAACAATCAAGAACAATTTACTGTTATTTAACACAGAATAATACATTTAATTTGTCTTGAATGCAGAGAAGCAGCCAGACTAGAAAGACCAGTAAGAGTGTAGAAATCCAACGTGATACCTGAAGACTCTAATTCAAATAATTGAGGTAAGGGTTAGGAAATCTATATTTTTGAAACGCCCAGATCCATCTGAAGTGCAACTGATTTGGGAGCCATCACTCTAGGCAGGGCGAGGCTCCGAAGTTTGTAACTAGTGATATAAAGGGTCAGACTTATATTTCAGAATAACCTCTTTTTGCTATATGCGAAAATGGATTTGAGTGGAAAACAGAAGGAAATCTGAACCTCACAAACTAAAGATTTGTAATATTTTCCAAGGAAATGAGACAAGGCAGCTGTATCCATATTTTCAAGAAGAAATTAAATTAACATGTGAAACATAAATACACTAGAGTTGATTCTCAAAATTGTGCAAATATGTCTTTACATGAACCTCACCTTACAAATGAAGCAGCCCAGGCTTTCTGCCACAGAGATTTACTTCCCATGGAAGACTTATGGCTTCTTCCTTAGTGGGAATGTGGTAGTCAGAAAACCCATATCCGTACATACTACCATGACATTGACTTTCATGTTCCAAGGAAAGGCACTGAAACCTCAAGTCCTCAGTTTCTAATTTTATGAAAATGGATGATAAAATAATTCCTTTAAAATTATACATAAGGACTAATAAGAAATGAGCTTAGCAGGGTTTTGATACATGTTAAAAGCTACTATGATTTAGACTACATCAGATGGTCATAAAAAACAACAAATACAATTTTAGAAAACTTTATTTTTTACATCAGCTTTAGGTTTACAGCAAAATGGATGTACAGGGTTGGTACAGCCATAGCAAAGGGATATTCCAGTTCCTCTCTGTGCCCACACATCAGAGCCTCCTCCTCCGGGAATAACATCCATCCTTCTCCAAGGGGACATTTGTTAAAACTGATGAACTCACATTTAACACATCATGATCTGAAGTTAACCTGAGGGCCCACTCTGTCTATTGTACATTCTCTGAGTTTGGACAAGTGAATATTGACATATCATCATTTTTATATGCAGAGTATTTTCATAAAAATTTTTCTTACCATAAAACATCTTTATGTTCACCTTTTCATGCCATGCCTCCTTCTACTCACAGCAACCCATGGAAACCTTCAATCTCTTTCTTGTCTTCATAATTTTGCTTTCCAGAATGCCATATAGTTGGATTCATCCAGTTTGTAGCCTTTTGAGATTGACTTCTCTCACTTTGTAATATGCATTTGAGGTTTCTCCATATTTTTTCATAGCTTGATAGCTCCTTTTTTTTTTTTTCCAGCCCTACATAATACTCTAATGTTTGGATGTACCACAACTTACCCATTCACCCACTGAACATCTTATTGCCTCCAAATTTGGCCAGTTATAGATAAGACTGTTACACACAACTGTGTGCAGGATTTTGTATGGACTTAAGTTTTTACCTCTGGGTAAATATCAAGGAGCACAATTGTTGGATCATAGAGTAAGAATATGTTTAAGAAATTGGCAGACTGTCTTCCAAAGTACCTGTACTACCATTTTGCATTCCCACCAGCAGTGAATGAGAGTTCCTGTGTTTGGTGTTTCAGTGTTTTGCATTAAGGTAATACAATGTACCTTGGTGTACAACACCAAGAATGAACCCTTAGGTAAGCTGGAATTTGGGTGATAATGATGTATCAGTATAAATTCATCAATTGTAACAAACTTACCACTCTGGTAGAGGATGTTGATAATGGGAAAATTGTGTGTTCAGATGCAGGAATATAAGGTAAATTTCTGTACATTCTGCTCAATTTTGCCATAACCTCAAAACTACTCTAAAAAATAAAATTTATGAAAAAAAATATGAGAAAAAGCAGGAGACATAAGGACAGAGTCAGAGATGTGAGCTAAGTAAAAATATGTGTACAAATAGACAAGTGTAGCAGCATATGTCTGTGTGTGTCAATACTGTATATATTGGTTACTATATATATACATAAATGTGTATATATACACATACATAATATAAAATATATGCAATTTGTAGAAAATTATATAAATATCACTCATTTTAAAGTAGTCACTCTATCCCTCTGACAGAGTTTCTGCCAGCAGGTCAGCCAGCTCTACTTTGATCTCTCCTGGCACTGAAAACTAAACATAAGCCAGTTTCCATTCTTATAATCTTTTCATTTCATTGCAGGAAATTCTTATTAAGATAAAACAACATGATAGCAGTTAAGCAAAGTCCAACTGTTTGTATGTGTTTGTGTATGTGTATGTGTAATATCTTAGAGCTGCTGATGGTTGATCCAAGTTCAATCATGGTGTGATTCAAGAGGAAAAAACAAATTGAGAAAGGGGGAGAAGTAAAGAAGACGAAGAAAATGGGGAGGCAAGAGAGAAGAATAAAGGAATAAAATGGGAGTGAATGGAGGCAGAGGGTGATGTGGAAGTGATTTTGAAAATACTCTTGAAGGAATGAACCAGAAACAAGGTAACCTTGTCTCCACTTTGTCCATGACCCACAATGGCTGTTACTCACACAGTCCACATGGATATCATTCCATTGTATTATAGAATGAACAGAGAAGCTGGTGCCATTTCCTTTTGGATCATAAATTTGTATTTTTTCAGAAAATAATAGGAGGCCATTAAACTGAAAGTAAGAAAAATTCAAAATCACACAAGACATGATTTATAGGTATGCCAGCTATACACAATATGAATTAATAACATAAACATTAGTGTATCCTTACTTCAATTTCATGTTAGCCCTTGACGACATTGACCCTTATCTGAGCCATGTGTTCCTGCAAAGCAGGATAGATCTAGAAATTGTCCCAACATTTTTTATAGCTAATGACAAAGGACTGCTCTGCTAGTACATATTTTGGTTACTAGTACCAACTATACTCTTCCTCAATGATTCCTATAAATCTTATGATAAGACCCACCTCCACCTTTTCTCATGACTCCCAGAAGACTCAGTGATGACTCCTTGGTTAATTTGCCTCTGTAATACCCCAAGTCTCATTCCTTTTCTTCGAGATGGTCCTTACAAATGAAAATCCTTTTCATTGCAATAACCTGGATGAAATCATCTCCCTAATTTGAAGGTAAATTTTGTCTTCCACGCTTTCTCATCTATATCTTAGCTTAACATTTTTGGAACTCCTTACAATACACTATTTAATGACTTACCACTTCATAGCTGTTGTATTCTTCAAGGGGCCACTGTTCTGCTTATTTTGTTTTAGCATTGAATTCATTGTACTGTATGTTGTCACATGTCACATTGTTTAGAAGCTGAACTTCTTATTTCAGGAGACAGTGCTATTTTGTATCTGTGAAAGCAATCACAGACCCCAAAACATAGGTATTTTATAAATGAATGAATGCAGTAAGACAATCTATGCTATTGACATGAAACCTTTGCCTATCTGACACACAGTGCCTATGGGTTTTCTCAAGTCTCCTTTAAGAGTGTTTGGTTAACTGCAAAAGAACTTGTTATCCAAAATGAATTTCTTACTGATGAATTTTAATTAAAAGCATTTTTATGTTCTCTATAGTTACTTTGGATAGTAATTATAGTTGCCTTCCCAACTCCTCTAACTAAATTGGTAGAAAGTCATCGAATACAGCCAGAAACCATCTTCATGTATGGGTTATAAATTGCTGCGTAATGAACTAACACACAACTTAATGGCTTAATATAATAATATTTATTCAGCTCAGGCATCTATGATTTTGTTGAGTACTTCTTTTTATCATGTATAAGCTCCATCATGAATCTTGTCAGCTATGAGTCCCTTCAGCATCTTCGTTAACTTTGGCTGGGCTTTGTTGGGCTTGGCTGGGCTGTTCTGGCTTCTGCCAGGGCTCATTCACAGGTTTGATGATTGACTGGCTGCCATCCTAACATGACTGGCAACTAGGCCACCCTACTTCCATCTTCCAGTAGGCCAGTTTTGTCTTGTATTCATAACATGGCAGGAATACAAAAGGGAAACCAAAAGCACATAGATTTCCTGAGACCTAGGCTAAGAAATGATATACAATGAAACGCCCCTGATTAGATTCAGTCATGAGGCCTGTTCAGGGTCAAGGGTGGGAAAAAGAACCATCTTTTGGGCGCCTGGGTGGCTCAGTGGGTTAAGCCGCTGTCTTCGGCTCAGGTCATGATCTCAGGGTCCTGGGATGGAGTCCCGCATCGGGCTCTCTGCTCAGCAGGGAGCCTGCTTCCTCCTTCTCTCTCTCTGCCTGCCTCTCAGCCTACTTGTGATCTCTCTCTGTCAAATAAATAAATAAAATCTTTAAAAAAAAAAAAAAAAGAACCATCTTTTAATGGAAAGAGCTACAAAGTCACATTAAACAGAGTGTGCTTCCCATGGAGGAATGAAGCATTGCAAGTATTTCTGCAATCAGACCATAACACATTATTTGTACGAATCCGAACAATTTTACTTAGAAAATTGTCCTTTAGGATAAGTAAATAAAAAGCCAATCCTACAGAAGTAGTTCAGTACAGGAGATATTTAAGACCACAAGGGAGACACTGAAAATAAAGAAGAAAATGAACACTAACACTCGGTGGCCTCCTTGGTAGCAAAGACGGTGTGTACTCTGCACATTCCATGTATTAGGTCACATGATTCTCACTGTAAAGTCCCCTCCCAAAAGAAAACATTATTCCCACTATTTTTTTCAAATAATGAAACTGAAGTAAGAGAGTTTTAACTATATTTCTCAATGTCGCATTAGGAATAAGTGGCTGAACCACGATTCAAATTCCATTCCCAAATCCAGGTTCTTTCGCTGGTCACAAGTGTTGCTGAAGCACTACTCTTCTGTGTTTCCATTGTTTATTTAGTTCCCTAACAGTATAAGAAGCCTCAGAAGACAAAGGCCTTGCCCCCTTTCCACCATGCATTAGTTCTAACAGAATGCTGCTATTGGTTTACAAGTATGACGATGTTCCAATGTCTTGTGACTAAAAGAAAAAAAGTCAATTAATTGGACTCTGAATAGACAATTCAATGCACTGGTACTAAAAATAATAATAATAATAATAATAATAATAATAATGGAATATTCTTGGAATCCACAAGGACACAATGAGAATTTTTTTTTCTTCATGATTATAGTTCCAAATCTCATTAGCTCCTTTATAATTAGCATGCATAAAAAGCAAGGCAGTCATTGGGAGGGGTGAGGGGAGGCAGGCTTCCCCTTCAGTCCCACACTGAATAATTCTGTAATAAGATAGTGAATAAAAATATGTTTCCATCAAGTAATCCAACCCACAAAAGACAGATCTGTTCAAGGCAGTCCCCAGGAGGATGAGGTAGCTGTGGGGAATCTCCGTGACTTCTGCTTTCTCCCCATCTCTGTGACTTCTGCTTTCTCCCCCTTTTGTTCAGGAGGCAGAAACAAATCTTCCCAAAATGAACCCTTTAAATATGAAACGATCACCAGAGGCTAATTGAAACAACAGACAATTGAAACAAATTATGCATTCTTCCCTCAGATAAGAGACTTAAATTATAAATCCTTCAAGTCTAGAAAGTGTGAAATAAATTGAAATGCAATTAAATGTCAGAATTAATGACATCTCCAAGTCATTTCTTAGAGCATCTCTGGAAATGCTTTGAGGTTTTAGGAACACTATATTTATCTTAATCAAGCTTACCTCAAGTTTTGCTTTAAAAAAAGAAGAAGAAGAAGAAGAAGAAGGAGGAGGAGGAGGAGGAGGAGGAGGTGGAGGAGGAGGAGGAGAAGAAGAAGAAGAAGAAATGGGCCTTAAGGTTGGCCCCTTGGTGGTCTCTACCTGAAAATTCAGGACTCTTTTTTTCTTTTCTTTCTTTTTTTTTTTTTTTTTTGCTTTTTTTTGCCTTCCCCCCCCTCCATTCTTTTTTTTTTTTTTTTAAAGATTTTATTTGTTTATTTGACAGATAAAGACCACAAGTAGACAGAGAGGCAGGCAGAGAGAGAGAGAGAGGAAAGCAGGCTCCCTGCTGAGCAGAGAGCTCGATGCGGGACTCGATCCCAGGACCCTGGGATCATGACCTGAGCCGAAGGCAGCGGCCCAACCCACTGAGCCACCCAGGTGCCCCACCTACTCCATTCTTGACTAGCATTTGATTGAGCAGTAGGTAGCATGACTTGTTTTAAATTATCAAGTCAGTTCTATCTTCCTTGTTTATTATTATGTGAAGTTTATTGAAACAGATGATTATATTGAGTTTCATGCTGGAAACTGCACAAAATTGATAATCTTGTGAGTACAATCACCTCCATGAGCTGAGGAACTGCTGCTGTTGGTGAACTTAGTTTGAATGGATATCAATGTAATTTGTTTGGCTGACTCTTTGTTTTTCTGGATATGCCTGAGTGACTAAAATGACCTGGTTAAACCAAGGGCAGGGATCTATGCTAAGAACTGGTGAGGTATATTGTGCATGTGTCCCCAGCATCTTAGACAAGCAGGGACATGTGTTCCATCACATATATACATGCTGGATAAATAAACTGGGTTCCCATACCACTTAAGAAAGCACCCCAGCTAATGAATGACAAAGTGCCAATGTCTTCCTAATTAATCAAACTTTATGCTTCTTTTAGGAAATTTTGGTTGGGGCAAATCTTACACTGAGACAAAAGAAACTTAAGTATGCAGATGTCAAAAGCACTGTGGAATAAAATAAGTCATTATAAAAGAAAGAAATATCATATACTTTAGAGTATAAAAATCAGTCATTACTTTAATGACAAACAAAAGGCTATGTAAAAAAAAATTTTTATAAAAAATGAGACAAATAAGGTAGTCATCTTCCCAAACTTATTTTTTTTAGTTGTATTCCTTTTTTTTTTTTGAAGATTTTATTTATTTATTTGACAGACATAGATCACAAGTAGTCAGAAAGAGGGGGAAGCAAGCTTCCTGCTGAGCAGAGAGCCTGATGTGGGGCTCAATCCCAGGACCCTGAGATCATGATCTAAGCCGAAGGCAGAGGCTTAACCCATTGAATCACCCAGGAGCCCCAATCTTCCCAAATTTCAGGGAAATTACATGAACTATTTTCTCTGAGAAAATGTGAGATATACCAGTGGTTTGTTTTTACTTATTACAATTTAAAGAGCCTCTGATCTCAATGCTCCTTCATGGGAATCTAATTATCCAAAAATACTAGAAAGAAATAAAGAAGCAAGCCATATAAAAAGGAAAGAGTTTAATTTAGGGCTGGAAACAAAGAATGTAGACTTCAAGGTCTAGACTCAAGGGAATTCCTGTATTTCCATTCAAACATTCAGCAAGAGTTCTTTTGAGATAAAAGCTGTGACTTTATATGAACTAATGTCATGCCTTTCTATGTGTAAATCCACCAAATTAATGTCATAATAAAGCTGTATAACCTCAAAGGAATTATATAAATAAACAACATCACTCAGAAATGCACTTCCTTACACATTAGTCAAGATCAAGTTCTGTGGTTAGAAAAAGTCAGTTATTTTCCATGTTTTAAAAACTTGACATACATTTTTTTTCCCTAAATCATACTATTAGGAAATGTCTGAGTGGGTCTGTCTGGCTTGTTGATCATATACTAAGCCATCTTGACTGTCTTATATGCATTGTCTAGCCCAGATTGTAAATTCAAAAAAAGCAGGGTCAGTATATCACTGTAATTTGAAATTAGAGGCCCTCCTGCAAATATTTAAAGAAAAAAGTTTTTCTTAATTATAAAGTAAGCAAATGTCCCATTGGCATATCTCATTACACTCTCTCCCCTTCCCCAGTACCTCCCTCCCCACTCTCACTGCCATCACATATTCTCACACAGAGGACATCTGAGCAGTATCTGTGGTTCATGTCTGTCTTATTCTTTAAGAAGTCCTTCTTACTATTACAGAAAAACAAAAGGAAAACAAGAGAATTGAAGCTTTTATACTATGCCTTCATCAGACATTTACTAAAACTGTATGACTCCATTGAAAATCTGTTGATAGCCATGTAAGGTGTACAGTGTAGTTAATAGCCTTCACTACCTTCAAGTCTTAGTTCTCAGAAGCCAATTTTATATTTGGAGCAATCTGAGTGAAAGGTACAGGAGAACCTTGTGCTCAAATTCTTGTGAGTCTTACATTATTTCAAAAAATAAAGTCTAAAAAGAATAAAAAACTAAAAACAGCCCTACTGTGTGACAGACATGGTGTTAGGTGTTCATACACGATTGAGTCAGTTAATTAAATTTAGGAAGAATAAAGTGCAAGTATTTCTGTGTTCAGACAAACTGGTTTTATGTGTGTGTGTTGGGGTGCCACACTTGAACAAATAAATATTCTAAGCTATCAATGAAATGAATGAGTCTAAGGATCTATGTCCTTTTTGACGAGAAATATAATTATACTCCACACAATACCATTGATGAATCTAAAATTAGACAGTCTTTCCATTCAAATCCATATTATCCTGCAGAAAACAACACTGTTCTGTTCTAATCTGTGATCAATTCCTCTTGATTTTAAACTGTTAAGATTTTTCAGATCCATCCATTTCTTGACCTCTATAGCTATCACCTTAGTCTACATCACTAAGAACTGTACCTGGAGGTGGCCTTTGAACCAACGTCTACACTTTCTATTCCTCCCCCCAACCTTTGTAATTGCCTCCAACTTCACTACACTGTAACCTCCTCAGAATAGGAATGGTGATTATGTATTTATTTTGGGTTGAACTCTGCCAGAAGGGGGCTCTCAGACAAGAATTTGACTTTGAGGTGCTGCTCACCAGAAACACAGGAAGGAGAGCAGAAAAACAAGGTACATGAGAATGGAAGCTGATAAAATGTACCTACCTCATTCTCTCTGTAGACAGGGCAGTGAAAGTAGTTCCCCTTCTGAAGAAGAAACCAGTGTTTATTTTTTACAGTTCATCCCGCATTTTCTGAGGGCTGCTCTTTGGAGAGAGAGTGGATCTTGGCACCCAGAGCCCACACTCAGCAGGCAGGATGGAAGAAAGCCATCAAGCCGTATGAAGTTCTTATAGTAGATCCCTGTAGGCAAATACTTGAAAATCAAGGGCCATGGAGAAAGGTGTTTCAACAACAGTGTTTGCTTTTGTGTCACTTTTTATCACTATTCAGCAATACGCCTAACACAGTACATGATATAGTAGGCAGGGAAAAAACTACTTAAATAATTAACACCAATTGTAATCCTTCTATAAAAATAGCTTAGAATACAGTGGGAAAAAATAGTCCCCTTGGATTTCCAGGATAAAACAAACTTATTGCATGGGTCCTCATCATTAGTAGACACATCTCTTGTCTCTGCAATAGCTCAGGTTCATAAATTTCCCTCTTATTAGGAAGATAAAAATTTCCCAAGATGAATGAGTGCGAATTTTTTTAAAGCATGTAGCTTAAAAAGAAGATAAATAATATTTTACTTAATATATCTCTTATCAACCTTAAGAATTACTGCTTTTAATCATACTTATTCCTGCCTCCAGCTTTCTATTGAAATGCAATTGTTGACAACAAGCTGTGAAGATATATTATACCTTTCTCAGAGGTAAGGATTGCATCTTGTTCCTTTAAATCTTTAATGTCTTGTACATACTGGGTGTTCAAATAAATGCTTCAAACTAAGTAGTTGTTAGATGTGGTTCATTCTATATGTTTAACTTGAATTGGCTTCAATTAAATAGAAAGTAGTCATATCAATCAAAGATACAGAGAAAAAAATAATAGTGGAAAAAATTCCATATTTCTTTTTTCATTCTTATTCCTGGAGGCCCAACCAACCACATTTTTCACCAAATACCTCAAGACCCTTGCTTCTGGAATATGGGTCTCTAATGAGCTTTTCATTTTTTCCACAAAACCTTCTATTCCTGACAGATGAAGAGAGGGGGTCCAGGAAGATTGGCAAGTGGTGTGCAACATGAAAAGGAAGTTCCAAGTTGTCTTGGCATCTATCTGGTCTGTGTAACCAAGCCAATCCAACCCATTTCCTAGGGAGACTGATTCTGTTGTCTTTTGTCAAAGATTGGCTCCTGTTATATAGCACATTAAGGTCAGTGGGACAGAGAAAAAAGATCATGGACTCTGTGGTAGTAGATTCTGTCTTCCACACTGTCTTTGCCACTTAATGATGGTAGGATAGTCACCTAAGTCATCTCCAACTGTCCCTACATGCCACCTTCTTATCTTTAAAACAGGCACATTAATTTCCATCTTATGGTAATCTGAGGAAAATTGGAAAATGCATGAACATTCACAAAGCATTGACATCATGCCTGAAACATGAGAGATACCTGGTACCTACTAACATTTCCCTTCCAACTTCTCAAGACTGCGGTAGTGCATTTCCCACTAAGTGTCCACCTGTTCTGTCTCCTGTTCCTATTTACTTTCTTCTGCAATTTCACCTCAAGTCTTCCAAAATGGTCTCTTAAACTATGACAGCATGTACCTACATCTCGGCTTCCAGAATATGTCTTCAATGTTGCTGCCTGTCTGAGCTCACAGAAGCCTGCCTGACTGATGGGTTTTGGAATAAAGGTTAGGTTTGGTGAGATGAGGGCCAGAACCTACGACCAAGAAAGAATTTTTGAGACATCTTTGATGCAAAACAGTGGTTTACTAAAGTACAGGGACAGGACCCCTGGGCAGAAAGAGTTGCTGCCCTGGGTTTATGAGGTGTGACTGACTATATACTTAGGAGTTGGGAGAGGTGTGGAAAAGGGTTTTTGTATGTTAAGGAAGAGTCAGAGATACAGGAGGCCTAGCCATTGCCAAGTTAAGGTTGTTCTTCCTTGTAGTAAGGCATTAGCAATAAGATTGCTGGGAGCTTCCTGGAGGAGCTTTGCACTTTGCCCACATCAAGTGTCTGTTAATGGGCTGCAGATTATAAGGACATTTAATTGTATCTGCATTTCCTTCTGGAAGCTAGGCCATGGATAGAAATGCTTTGTTCTTGTAGATCGCTAAAACATCTGTAAACCTAGGGAGACTGTTGTCTTGCAGGATTGTAATCTCTGTAAATGAACTGTTTTTCCTTTAGGGCAGCCAGGAATGCCTGAGGAATGTCACACATATCCCTTGCATGGAATGGTTTGTGGGGTTGTTAGCTTCTGCCTGTCCTCAGCAAGCCTTCTGCTCCCTCATCAAGATGAAGCCACCCTTTCTCCTCCATTCTTCTCCATCCTGCAGTGTGGAGGCATCATGAATTTACCTGATGCCGCTTGGGAGGAGATTCATCCTGAAACCCTACACTTCGGAGCTCAAGGTTTGCTGAGCTGGATAAAGGGTCAGCAGCTGCTGGAACGGCGCCATGTTGCTTTCATTGACTCTGTAGCCATGTGACCCAGAGTTCAAGTGAAGCTCCTGTTTTATTTTGCTTTTTAAGCACCCCGTCCATATCACACAGTTCTATAGGGAAATGTTCTTTAGCTCTTGCCTGGCAAGAACTTCTAACTATTAGTGAAGATTTGCTTTTTCTTTTATCCTATACCCAATTAGCTGTCTTCTCTCTGTCAGTGTAAAACCAGAAATCAACCATCTTTCTGTTACTGCCCACTGCAATAACACTCTACTCAAAGCATCTTTGGGTCTCCCAGACTTCACTTAGGATTTGGGGTATTTGAATGACACTACATTAACACTTGACTTTCTTCCCTCTCCCTCTAAATACTTTGCATCTCTTAATTTGCTTCCTGGAGGCATCCTAGAAAACACACTTCTCAGATCTTATTATGCTGATTAGTTCATCATTGTGCCATCCATGACCTGGGGCCTCCCTTTGAGGGTTTGAGATTCCTAAGGAGCCTTAAAACTCTATGGATCATGGTCTCCATCTTGAGAGATAAATGTAGGTTTTATGGAACTTAATGAAATTATTTTTATCTGTCCTTTCATGAGAAAAAATAATTTAAGAAATACTATTTTTGCAAATTTTTCAAAAACAGAAATGTATGTAAACACTGTTACAAGTCCCTGAAGCTTAAATTTCCTAAACTTCATAATAACCATTCTCTATCCAAGGCCACCCACATTTTCATTGAATAGAAAAATTGATAAAGAGTTTAAAATTTTCAACTGGTCCGTATTCTCCCTCCATCAGTCTTTGGAAACTTTGATTTAAATTGTCACATATACTTTGGAAAAAAGAAACTATTGTCAGTATTATCTCTAAGTTATGATCATGCTTAATTCCCTTATTCCTCCTTTCAATGACTTCAATATCCTCAAGTGTTAGGCCCGTGATCAAAGGAGCAAGACTGATACAAAGTGAAGGACAAGCAAAGCTTTATTTCACATCGAGAATCAAACCAACCAGTCAGGGCCGCCTCTTACAGAGAGGGCGACCACTCACAGCCTCACAGACTAACATTTATAGAGCAAAGGCCATGTGGTTGGGCCTGGCCACACGCAGGTGACCAATGAGATTGCAACACACAGAGAAAGCTGCTCAGTCATGCTAGGTCACACACGGGTGGCCAATTGAATTACCATTCACCCCATAGTAGCTATTTGAACTAGCCTATCACCTTTGTCAGAATTGGCACCCAAAAGGCACTCAAAAGGTGAGGCCCACACTCCTTGGTAGCTAGGGAGAGAGTGTTCACTCCCCGCTAATTGGATGTCTCCGCCTGGCCTGACCCACCCTTGTATTTGGGTTTTGTTACCTGGGACTGGTTTCCAGGACTTGTTTTTAAGTAAGTCCCCTGGAGGGGGGGGGACAGGGTCAGTTCAAGTTTTACTGCATAAACAACAAAATAGCTGTTCAACTGAGAAGAAATCGCTCTGGCTAAATAGGCTGTTACATAAGTATGTTAGAACAATTTAAAATCTGTCCCATTTCTTGGATCAGCTCCTTGAAACTCCCATGAGTCCCCTCTAATCTCTAAATCAGTGTACATATTTTTAATGCTAAAAACTGGGGCCTACTATGAAGATGTTGTAAATGCCCTATTTTGGAGGAGGAATGTCTGAGGATCTGATCTGAATGTCTGAATGATCATTCTAGTGGACCCCACCTTGCTATTGCAATCTTTTCCTTTCCTTTGTATGTCAAAATTCCTGGACAAAGTAAAGTCTCTTGATGAACAAGGATTATACAGCTACCTGACCTGTGGATGAGGTATCTTAAAAATTTAGCTGATTACTCTAGTGGCCTTATCCTTTTAGGGATAGGTTAATAGTCCCTCAGTTTCTTATTAAAAGCCTGTGATTTCATGTTCTCCATTCTCTGCCACAGTCTTGGTTCACCTAGATCTCTAAAATTAAAGCAGATATTCTTTATTTTTATTAATTGTCCCAAGGCTCATTAGGGAGCCTGTTGTCATATAACTAGCACTTCACTGAGAGTCAGACACCTATTGATTCTACGACTTTCTTTCTATGAGACTTCGGGCTTCTGCCTCCATCTTTTAATTAGGTCATATATAAATAATATTAACTATTAACTCTACAGACCTAGAAATATTATTGTGGGAATCAAATTAGATAATTTATAAGGGTAATTTTAAATATCAGTGATCTAATCACATAAGCAGACTAAAATTTTCTTTTCCTTTTTTTCTCTCATTAGTTTATTTCTGAATAGTTGATAACAGTGTTTATTAAAAATTGAAAATAAATTAAAGGATATATAGAGATACACATATATGTGCATTTTTTTAAGTATGTCAACCTATCTGTTTTCTGTCCTCCAGACATATTTAATGTATATTTAGAGAGAGAGAAAGAGAGAGAGAGATGGAGTTATTTAAGGAATTGAATCATTGATTGCCAGGGCTGACAAGTTTTTGAAATCTGTAGGGCAGGCCAGCAGGCTGAAAAATTCTGGCAAGAATTAACGTTGTAGTCTTAAGTCAAAAATGATTTAGAGGAGGAAGAATTTCTTCCTGTTTGGAGGACCTCAGGTTTCTCTAAATCTTCCTTAACTGATTGGATGAGGCCCATCTACATTATGGAGGGTAATCTGCTTTACTCAGTCTACTGACTTAAATGCTAATCACATATAAAAAATGTCTTCACAAAAACATCTAGATTGTACTAGTGAAGTAGTATATAAGTGTTTTTTTTTTACTTTTTTATGTCTGTAGATAGCTAGTCTATAAATATAAATGTTAATATATATGTATGCCTAATGTGTATGTATATATACATTCATATTTAGTATGTAATGAGAAGATTCTATAGAATCACATACAAAAAGAGGACTTGCCATTCTCAAGAGTTACAACTATTCCATTATATAGATGGACTACTATTTTTTTAACTATTCCCTATTGAAGAATATTTAGACTGTGTTTACTTTTTGACTCTTACAAACAATACTGCATTGAATATATCTCTGTATATATTGAGCTCCTGGCAGGGAAAATCTGTAAGATGAATTCTGGGAAATGGAATCCTGAAACAAGTGCACATTTTAAATTTGATGGAGATAGCAAAATTGAACTCCTTAAATGTTGTAGTAATTTACATTTAGTGCAGTTGGATTTTTTTTTCTATACATTTGCCAATACAATATGTTGTCAGATCTCTATCTTTTCCAACCCAGTAGGTTCAAATGCAATTTGATCATAGCTAAAATTTGCAGTTCTTATGAAGGCAAAAATTTTGTTCATGAGTTTGAAAGACATCTGTTCTTCCTTTACTAAGAAATGTCCTGGTTTTTTGCCCATTTTTCAGTTGACTTGTTGATAATTTTCTCATTAATTAGACATAAAAAATCAACACATTATAACATAATTTGCAAATATCCCCCAATGTGTCACTAACTTACATTTTAAGGTCTGTTTTGAAAATGTTATGCAGACTTTGTATGTATTTGAATTTTTTAATAATTTATTTTATATTTTTAGCATTTTACATTACACTTTGAATAATCTTTGATTCTTAGAATCTTATTAATTTATTTTTTGAAGTTAAAATTTTGATCTGACTGGAATTTATTTGGGACTAAGAAATGGGATAGCAATTTGTTTTCTCCCAGAGATGACTGCATAGCTGTTGTGCATTTGCTAACTACCCCATCACATCCCTACTCATGGGCAATGCTAAATTTATATTATTTTTGATTCTCCATTCTGTTTCATAGTCTTTCTACCATACAGGTTTTTTTTGTTTTCCTTTGTTTTGTTTTGTTGCCTTTCTTTTTTAACTCCCTCCCTGATCCAACTCTCAAAAAAGTACCCAGAAATTAAATGCAAGGAAGAACCAAGAGTCAAATCAAGGCAGCCCAAGATAAACGGGCTCCCTCCTACAAGGCCAAAGTCTGGGCCCTGGGGTCTCCACTCAGCCTAGTAGTAAAAGCTGGTACAGAAAAAGGTGGATCCAAAAGCTGGCATTAACCCAGTCCAGGGGGATTTTCTGCAATGGGCCATCCCTAATGTGGCCAGGCTGTGTAAGAAGCAGTATTTGTTGCTATTGTCAAAGAGCTCCTTTTTATAGATATCTGGAGACTGGGTGCCATGTGCCACATAAGCCAAACCTAAGGCCCTCTGCTCTGGATAAAGCACCCAAGGGGAAGAAAGCAGCACCTGGCCCAGCCATGTCAGTGGGTGGGCACTACCACACAGTTTTAATTGCTATCTTCATGCAATATATTTTGGCATGCAATATATTTAGGACTAATCCCCACATATTTTAAATTTTTTTCAGTGTTCCAGAAAATATTTATTTAATTTGTGTTAAATATTTTAAAATCATGGCATACATATCAAGTATTTATTCTCACTCTTTATACAGATAGAAAAAAAGTGCTGTTAAACTGAGAATAAGTCAACAATTAATTAGCAACAGCTACAGAGTATTTTGGAACTTGCCTTTTTTTTATTTTTCCCCAAAAGAGAGATACTTAGCCATTACTCTCTACTGTGGAAGCTGTCTATAGATTTTGTTTTTAAATCTGTTTTCTTTTCATAGAATAATAATTTTCTTAGCCAGGCTTAAAAGCTAAGACAAAGCTAGAATTTGTTTTCACAGACTTTGCATCAAACTTTACTAAGAATAGTAACAGCTGAGGGAGGTATGGTTGTGAGGGAAAGTTGTGTGCTAAAGTCAGAGAATTAGTTATTCCATTTGCTTGCACTAACGACAACAGGTCTTCTGCTATTTGATATACAAGCTAATAGATTTGCCAATCATGAAGGCAAAGGGGACTGATAAAAAGCTAAAGCTTTTATTAAGTAGAATCTTAAACTCATTTTTAACATAAATAGTAATTTAAATAATCTGCATTCCCTCCAAAAAAACAATCCCTTTGTTGTTGTTTTGTTTTGTTTTTTCAAGAACACATTCAGCTATGTAACATATTGTTATCAGATTGTTTGGGGTTGTAGGGTTTTGTTTGTTTGTTTGTTTGTTTTTCAGACTATCTTTGGCAAAATAATTATCTATAGCCCTTTTATAATATAAAAATTTGTGTACTTTATCTGAAACCCACCTGATCAGACATTTTAGAGGAGTGACTGAAATCTATATTTTTTTTTAAAAATCTAGCTGGTTTTTCTGACAATTTTGGAAAATAATGCTCTGGAGATGTCTCATCAATAATGCCAGATATTTGGTAAATTATTTCATTGGCTATCGCTTAATAGTTGCCTTATTGAAAAAGCCGAGTTGGTTGTCTATGACTAGTTGTCCTTAGGTTTCCATTTCTTTTTTGTTGTTGTTGCTATTTGTTTTTGTTTTTTCTTTGTGTGCTTTGCTGTATTTATTTTATGTATTTTATTTTGTTAAAATATAATGTATCATTTGGCCCAGGGGTACAGGTCTGTGAATAGTCAGATTTACACACTTCACAGCACTCACCATAGCACATAGCTTCCCCAATGTCCATAACCCCACCATCCTCTCCCTACCCTCCTCCCCCCAGCAACCCTTGGTTGTTTTGTGAGATTAGGAGTCTCTTAAGGTTTGTTTCCCTCCTGATCCCATCTTGTTTCATTTTTTCCTTCCCGATCCCCCAAACCCCCCACTCTGCATTTCAAATTCCTCATATGAGAGATCATACGATAATTGTCCTTCTCTGGGTGACTGATTTCACTCAGCATAATACCCTCCAGTTCCATCCAAGTCGTTGCAAATGACAAGACAATGGAATACTATACAGCCATCAAAAGAAATAGGTTTCCATTTCTTAACCTTGAGGTATTTACAGACTTAGGTTTTAGTTTGCTTGGTAGGCATTAGAACCACCCTAGTCTAATGGGCTCCTTATTTAATTAATTTACACTATTCAGGGGCTCTGCTGGAATTTGAAGTAAGACAGATGAACTCCCAAGACCCTCATTCTTAACCATGAACTGCCCTATAGTAAATCCAGATCTGGGGAGATAATATTAGCTGGGCACATGTGAAGACTGTAATTTTCCTTTCAGGTTGATATAGACTCTACTTTTTGTTGTCCTTGTGTGCATGCCAAAAAAAGTAACACCAATGACAATAAATGTATCTTTGCTATACAGATATTTGAGAAGAAAACAGAAGGATCTTTATGCTAGATTATCTAGCAATTTCTGTTTATCTGGTTTCTATCAGATATAGTTACTAATAGAGAGAAATATGTATCTCACACACACACATATATAAATAGATGGTAGACTCAAGTCTGATACAGCAATCAGTAATCTCTTATTATTTTTGTTGTGTTAAGCTAATTAACTCATGTTTTCAACTTGTAGGCTGAAAAGGAATTATGTGAATAGAAGTTTTGAGCTTTTCTTTGTGTGTGTACCAGTTTTTTTCTCTTGGGTACTATAAAAGGATAACATGATAGCACCCACATTTCCAAAATGGGTCACTGATTTCACTGCAAATGCAGTGAGTGTACTGTTTTCATCAGAGAGAGATGACTATTTAGTGGTTCTTCTTATGCTTAAAAATACAGAAGCAATTTCTAAACAACACCACTTATATATCCTTTACATAAAATTGGAACATCTCCTTTGTTCCTCTGTTTATTAAACATCCTGTCAGAAATAAATGGTAACCAATAGAGGTTGAGAGATCTTATCTGCAGTAGACAGACAGTTGCATAGGTTATATTATATAATATAACCTATATATATGATATATACATATCATATATACACAAATACCCCATGCTGCCTGCCTATCAGTCAGAAAACTTTCATTTTAGCTTTATATAAATATTCTAAATGGCCAATATTTGATTTTTCCCCGCTAAAGAGCCCAGTTACTCTTGAATAACAGCTGTGCAAGCTGTAAAGTAAGTGAATGAATCTTTCCAGCTTTTGGTAAAAGTTCAAGATCTTACAGTCAGTGTGGAGTTTGCACTGTTCTGCTCACTTCTGTGACGTCCATGTGCTCTGTTCCATTTTAAGCAACGCTGAAAATGTGGTTATGGCCCAACTTGGCTTTATGTCTTTTTCCTTTCAGCATCTATGTAAAATGAGCTTCTTATTTAGCAGATATCTTCTTGTATTCTGTGTTTTAGCTTAAGAAAAATAAAGGGCTTATCTATCATTACAACTTCGGGGTACTGAGGGTAGATGAAAGACCAACTGGCTTCAATTTTACCACACGCATCATTAAAATATTTGCCAACTACAGAGACTTTTCCAGCAATTGCCTACTACTGGTTCACATGCTGGTCTGATATGTTAGAGACCTTCACCATTGGGACGGCCAAAGCCCTCCCCAGATGTATGCAATGTACAGCAAGGATTACATCACCTGCCACCAAAGGATAACCATTTCTGATAAGATGCAGACAACCGTGCTTTTATTGGGGCATGGCAAGAGTATAGAGCAGGTACGGTTTCCAGTCTGGGAGTCTGGGAAACTAACTCAAGTTTAGAATAAATTAAAGCAATAAAATGGAATTGTTAGGATTCTAGGATTCTAGGTGTTTTTATTTTTGTTTTTGTATTAAAGATTTTGTTTATTTATTTGACAGAGAAAGACACAGGGAGAGAGGGAACACAAGCAGGGGGAATGGGGAGGGAGAAGCAGGCTTCCCAGGGAGTAGGGAACCCATGCAGGGCTCCATGTGGGGCTGGATCCCAGGATCCTGGGATCATGACTTGAGCCAAAGGCAGACTCTCAGGACTGAGCCACTCAGGCACCACAGGAGAAATAGTTTTATACACTGTTTTGTTTCATTTGTTTTGTTTTAGTGTTGTTGATTTTTTAGGTCTTAAGGTCTTAAAAGGAACTATTCTTTTTTTTTTTTTTTTTTAATTCAAATGTCTAATTAGTTTAAGAATGAGGAAAAGCATTCTAACTTCCACATAAGAATGGATGCGAGGAGTAAAGAGAGAATGAGAGAGGGAGAAAGGAGGCTGGGAATTTGATCTCATACGTGAGTTTAGTTCAACAACACTTGTCGATAACTCCCTTGGACAGTGTAAACTTTTACTGGCACCACCAAGAGGCAAAAATATGAATTCAGATAATCCACTTGGAAAATCAAAACTGCAATGAGATACCATGCCACACTGGTCAGAATGGCTAAAAATATCAACTCAAGAAACAACAGATGTTGGTGAGAATGCAGAGAAAGGGGAGCCCTCTTACACCGTTGGTGGGAATGCAAGCTGATACAGCCACTCTGGTAAACAATATGAGTTTCCTCAAAAAGCTAAAAATAGAAATGCCTATGACCCAGGAATTGCACTACTAGTTATTTATCCAAAGGACAAAGACAAAGTGATTTTTAAGGGGCACCTGCACCCCAAAGTTTAGAGCAGCAATGTCCACAATAGCCAAAATATGGAAAGAGCCCAGATGACTATCAACAGTTGAATGGATAAGGAAGATGTAGTATATATAGTCATTGGACTATTATTCAGCCATCAAAAAGAATGAAATCTTGCCATTTGCAATGATGTGGATGGAACTAAAGGGTATTATGCTGAGCAAAATAAGTCAGCCAAGAAAGACGAATGCCGTATGATTTCACTCACATGTGGAATTTAAGAAACAAAACAGATGAATAAAGTGGAAGGGAAGGAAAAATAAAATGAAAACAGAGAAGGAGGCAAAACTGCTGGAGTCCAGCCTCGGCAGTTCCCCGAAGGAGGGGCAGTGTCGGCCAGATGAATGGGAGAGTCACACAGTGAGTTCTCGTCAGTAGTCAGGCATCTCCATCTTTATTCTGATTAACAAGTTTCTTATATAGGCAGTTTGATTGGGGTAGGGGATCACAAGCACTCATCAGATAATTTGTCTTGGTTCACCACATGTTAGTTTAGTTAAGCCATAATGGTACAGACCAGCACCAGGGATGGGGGAGAGGGTCTTGCTTCTTGAGTAATCATGTACCTCAGAAAGCCATGGGAGGTAGCACAAATATGTACTTTTTGGTAACTTATTCTGGGGCCTGCAGGAAAGCAAGATATAGGTTAATGGAAAACGAGAAGCTTTAGGGATAAACTAGGTAGTAAAGAACTGTAGGAAAACAAGAGATAGGTTAATGGAAAACGAGAAGCTATCTGGAGGAACTAAGTATGTAGGAGAGAAGTAGGAACGGGAAGGCGTTACCTTTGCAGGGGGCAGGTGTATTTTAATGGCTCCCTTTGTGAAAGCCTTGGACAAATATCAGCTTAAAGAGGAAACCATCTATAGGGGTACACATTTAAAGTTCTCCATAATCCTAGGTACGGAAGAATTTACCTCCTTGGAGTTCCTCTGGCCCATAAGCCTGAGAGATGTTTGCAGCAGATTAGCAAGGGGCTGTTTGTTTGACAGAGACCCTGCTTATCTGCAGGGTGATCCCGCCCTCCACAGGGTTAGGCCGGCATTAGTTCAAACCCTAACCTAGTGGGGCAGTGCCCTCGACCATGCCTCATGGCTCCCAACACAAAACCATAACTATGTGAAACAATCTGAGGGGTTGTTCGAGGGGATGGAAGTGGGGGCGGAGATAACTGGGTGGTGAGCATTAAAGAGACCACTTGAATGAAGTAAGGAACACTTGGTGTAGTATGCAACTAATGAATCATTGAATTATGCCCCTGAGTTTTGGAGGGGAGGGGGTGGGGGGTAAGGTGAGCTCGGTGGTGGGTACTAAGGAGGACACATATTGCATGGGTACAGCGCATACACAATGGATCTTGGAACACTGGAAAAATATTAAATTAAAAAACAACAACAACAAAAAAAGAATCATACCCCTGAGATTAATAATACAATATTTGTTAACTAACTTGAATTTAAATAATAATAAATAAATAAAATCTTTTTAAAAAGTTAAAAAAAAATTCAGTTAATCCATTCGGAAGTTGAAAATGAATTCAGGTAGCAAGCACGAGAACTGGAGTTTACTAACCACACATAACTTTCTGGAAGCTATTTTCCACCTTACTAGTAAATCAACTTTATTTTTAAACTGGTCAGTAATAGGTGTATATTTCCCTCCAAAATGTAATGCTTATATAGCAGAAGTCTTACACATGTGTTATCATTCCCGCAACAGGCACACTTTTAAAAAACAAAGTGAGTTTTTGATTTTATATCAACACATTGCCTGCCTTTAACCAAACAACAGGATGCGTCACTGTTCTGCCAAAAAAAAAGTAGATTTGCATTTTTCTGCTGGAGTGAAGTTTTTAACTTTGAATCTCACTTTGTCATTATTTTTTATTCATTATTATTTTTTAAAATATTTTATTTATTTGACAGACAGAGATCACAAGTAGACAGAGAGGCAGGCAGAGGCGGGGGCGGGGGGAGCAGGCTCCCCGCTGAGCAGAGAGCCAGATGTGGGGCTTGATCCCAGAACCCTGGGATCATGACCTGAGCCAAAGACAGAGGCTTTAACCCACTGAGCCACCCAGGCGCCCCTCACTTCTGTCAGTTACAAAGTAAAGAACAAGGAAAACCTCTTTGCAAGGTGATTGTAAGAATGAAAGATAATGCAAGTAGGTAGGAAGTACAGCTTGACACAGGTGGTCTCTCACTGAAGGAGGGATTACTATCATTATCTGGACTTGGCCTCCCCTCCATTCCTGTTAACTTTCACTGGCTCTGAGCCCCCGTATGGTGATTAATGTATGGGATGATTTCTGAAATTTCCCCAAATATCCTGAGAGGATCAGTTGATTCAATAGTGACCACCAAATGACATTTTTGTCTAAGGTGAATTTTCCCAATTTTCTGAGAGGTGGGAATAGAAATAATAGCACAAGTATTCTATAATATGGTCAGTGGAAAGATATGTTTTGGTCTATACAGCTATGCAATAAAATTTTGCATGTTTCAGAGTGATTTTTCAAAATTTTTTAGGTTTAATAGTCCAACATAAATTCTGACAACTGAAACAAGCCTGGTGTTCGATTTCCACCTCATTCTTCAGTTGTCTATCAGAGGCATAATCCCCTAGTTTCCCCTAGAGAAATGTTGGTAGGCCATTAGATCACTGGCTAAAGAGAATGAGTAACAATTTTTAATAACAGAATTCTGCAAAGCTCACAAGCCTGATGATATGTCTTACAAGCACAAAAGGTAATTGCTCTTAAATGGCATTTTTTTCTGAGAGCTACAACTTTCTTTTCTCCTCAGTTTTTGAGAGTAGGGATTCCTTAAAGATTACCATTGTAAGGACTCAGGAATAAGTGAACCTCAAATCTGAAAGTTACTTTCTCTTGTTCTGATCAGTTTCTGTACATTTCAAATATTCTTTCCTTATTTAGGATAATGTTTTAGTGACTTACCTTTTAAAATTACTTTCTAATGTCTTACCACATAATACATTCGAGGTTCTTACAACATCATTGGTTTTCAACAGTAATGAACTCCTCCAGCTCTGACACTTACCTGTGTAACATTCTTGATCACTTATTCCTTTCATCATAAAGGGCAAAACTCTCTCTTAATCACTACAGTTATTTACTCTTCTGTTTTTTTCTGTTGCATCCCCAGAACAGGATTCTAACTTATTCCTTTGTAGATCGCCCTAACTCATATACTTTCACCTCAGAACAAAAGTCCATTTTTTTTCTTAAATACAAAACAATAAAAATAAAGTTATCTTGGCTATTGGTTAAGATTGGGTAAAGATAGACAAGAATTCAAATATGCGACATCTTGGTTCAGGAAATAGTCAATTGCTCTGCCCATCATTCTTGCCTTTACTATTCTGTGCCTCAGAGGCCCAACAATTAATTTTGAAGAGATGTTGAAATTTCACATAATTGTGGTTTCATTGACCATCAGTCTTTCCTTCCTTTCTGTCCAGGGACCATGGCGCATTCTCGCTTTCATCGTCCTCTGCAGTGACCCGGGACCAAATGACTGATTGTATTTTAGTGAGCGGTCCCTACATTTCTGAACCTACTAAATACTCCATTTAAATGGCAGACTCTTGCCCCATTTTTTATCGTCACTGTGCTGATGTGGGATCCCTCTAAGTGCATCCTATGAATAGTTTAGCGTCCTCAGGAGTACGCCGAATTTCTGTAATGCTTCATATGTCATCCGCTCCTTTGTCACACACATGGCTCCAATTTTAGTACTTTATTTCTAGTTGGCCCAACAATTTAGTTTATTTTTCCCTGATTGTATCAATTTATTTTAAGTCTCCTATTTCTGTGTTTGGATTCCTACCCCTGTCATTCCCACACCCTTTGGTTTGTAATTTTGTTTTTCTATCAAAATATTTGATCTGACTTCTCCCTGTTCTTTTCATCGTCATCTGGGTTTCATCTTAATATTTCTTTCTTTCTTTCTTTCTTTTTTTTTTTTTTATTCCTACAAAGTATTTTCAATGCCTCATAAACATCAACTGGTTCTTTTTGAACTAGCCATTTCGAAAGTCTTTCAGGTTTTCACATCACAGTAACTCCTTGTAAAAATTCACAGTCCTTGTAATGTAGGCTGGGACTAGGGAGACGTACTCTGGTCAGTCTAAATTAACGTTAGCCTCCAGCAACAGCCATTCTTATATTCTGCGGTACCAAAGAGAAAACTTCTCTACATGGGCATCAGTCTCAGCACTGCTCCCACAGCAGAAAAGGGAGCAAAATCAACAAGAGGGAGAAAATAGAGATCAAGAACAGCTTGGTTTCTGTTTAACAATTTTGGGGCTTTGTCTTTCAAAATCCTTATCCAGGGGCGTCTTTGACCCAGAGAAGATTTAAAAAGAAAAGTCATCTTCCATTCTGGCATCAGATATGATTCAGTTTAAATTACAGATGAAATTGAATACTAAATTCCATTTACTTAAACATAATATATAATAGTGTTCTTTAGCTGCTTCTGGTAATGACTTACGTATTTCTTATCAGATGTGAGCTTTAGGAAACTGTCAACATAGGAATAGAAAAGGATCAAATTGGAATTATTTATTGTATTCCACTCTTAACTCCATGACTAATTCTCACTTGGAGCTTTTATGGACATGAACTGTTTCCCTACATTTTTAAAGCACTCTAATAGACTTATTTTTATGTTAAATATATGTAACAAATGCTTTTCCTGTTATATGTACTTTTAACTCTTAATTTTAAATGATTTGACTTGTTCCAATTTGGAACACATATAACTAAAATAGTTTTAAATGTAGCTCAGATTAGGAAAATAATATATGGTTGTGCAGTTTTTCACACTCTCTCTTTCTCTCTCTCTTTCACATACACACAGACACACACATACACACACCCCACATAGATATGCAGGTGCACACACACAAGTAAATTATTTATTTAGTTACAAGCCAAGACAAAAGTCCTGAGGCATAGTATTCACTCATTTAGCCTCACCACATAAAAGTATCAGACTCTATGCTGTATGTATCAACTTATAGCCCTGAGTATCAGAATCTATGCTTTATGTTGATGATGCCCAAAATAATGAAACAACTAGTCCTTGCCAATAATGAACTTTCAGTCCAGTTTGGGAGGTATCCTTATACACGTAAATCATCTGTCTGTGTGTCTAAATGTTGTAGTATTAGAAATGGTCGGGTATCTTGAGAGCAGAGAGCAGAGAACAATCCTTTTTCTTTGGGAGATTCAAGTAAAGAACAAAAATGTACAAATCTCTAAAGAACTTGGGCATAGAATCAAACTGACCTAGGTTTTAGTCTAATATTTTGCAATCTAACATTTGCATGACCTTGAACAAAATATCTCAATCTCTACCTTAGTGCTCTCACCTAAAAAATACAAGAGTAGCACCTCCAAAAAATGAGTTGCTTTTAAGGTTAAGGGGTATGTTGTAGAGAAAACTTCTGAGAAAGTTTTGAAACATAGTATCTTCCAGCCCACACTTCTCCTTTCTCTCTCTCTCTTTCTTTTCTCTATCTTTCTTTCCTATAAAAAGATGAGGAAGCAGGAAAGCACCTGCTTAGGGCATAAGAGTTTAGTCATGGCTGGAATGGGAGGGAGGCAGCCTGGTGGCACCTGCACACAATGATGACAGTTTGGACAAGCCTAGATTACCCAAGTTTCACTTGTCATATTAGAGATTCTGAACTTAAGAATTAAAACCATCTACAACCATTTGGTTTATGGTATATGACATAAATGACTTTATTGCTTCAGTAAATTCTTGCTGGGGAAGAAGTTGCAAATAACTTTGTTGTTTGCATAGGAACTTCCTAAAATCCATTTATCTGAACAACTTGCATCTAAGTAAATGGCAACTTCTCAAAGCACTTGACTTCTATGACAACAGTTTATACTTCTAACACTCACTTTAAAATATTTGTCTCCTATATCATCCAGTCTTAAAGTATGATATTATGAACTTTGCTTGATCCCAATCAGATCCCTGATTTAGATTATCGGCTTTAAACTCTCTCCAGGTTTATTAATACCATGTTATTGACCTCCTATTTTTGAGAAGCTACAACGACAGTCAAAATAGTTACCTCCTGCATTACCACAAACAAGAAACTTGGCATGCCTTATCAAGAAATTAATTTGGTGTGTTTCCCCCCCCCCCAAGGAATGGGCAATCAATAGACTTTATCTTTAATTGCTTTTAAAATTGTTGTTTTGTTTTAAACTTTAATGGTTTCATGAAACCAGAATCATTAAGAGTGTTAAGTTTGACGGTAGGAGAATAATAAACTAAAATAAAGAAGAAAGGTGAACCAATTAGACAAAGCCTATTGAAAGTATTTAAGAAAAATCAATAAATTAAACCGAAATAGTGGCAATGCAGAGGGGAAGAGGTTACGTTACCAGGTTAGAGCACCTTGCTGAGGGGAGATCAGCAGGGCTTTTCAGGGATAATGTTTAGGAGTAAGGAGGAAGTAGGATTACAGGACTCCAAGGTTTTAATCTTTGAGACTTCGCAAGAATCAACCAGCTCCTTAACTCCAATAGAAAATAAAGATATAAGAGTCATGGGCTGGGCTAGGTAACAGGATTGGTGTTTAACTGCTGAATTTGAAGAATTTGTAGAGTGGATTTCAATTGGGAGCACTTTCCACCCTAAGAGCCCCAGTCCCAGAAGAGGTTTTGGACAATGCCTGGAAACATTTTTGGTTGTTACAGCTCAGGGTGTAGCAATAACTATCAGGTCAAAATCAGGAATGCCCCTAAACATCCTACAATGTGCAGGAAAGTGCCCCTCCCCAAAACAAAGAATTCTCCTGTCTAAAGGAATTATGCCACAGCTAAGACATCCTGGTCCAGGGGTGCCTGGGTGGCCCAGTCGTTTAAGTGTCTGGTGTCTGTCTTCATCTCAGATCATGACCCTGGGATCCTAGTATCAAGTCCCATTTTGAGCTCCCTGCTCCATAGGAAGCCTGCTTCTCTCCGGCTCCTCCCCTGTCTTGTGGTCATTCTCCATTTCTCTCTCTCTCTCAAAAAAAAAAAAAAAATATATATATATATATATTTAATTTATTTAATATAAATAAATATATAAATATATAAATTTATATATATACATACAAATATATATATATACACACATATATATACACACATTTACCTATCTCTCTCTCTCTCCATATATATATATATGGAGAGAGAGAGAGAAAGAGAGAAAGACAGACACCCTTGTCTGTAAGGAAAAATAAATAACAAACTCTTTGTTAAACAAACTCTTTGTTAAAATACTTATAATACTTACTGAATTAATAACTTTTATACCTAACTGTAAATCCAAGGCAATTCATTATAAGTAATACAAAAATGGTGTTAGGGAGAAGCATACTTTTTCAGGAAGGAAGAGTGGGTAATTTGTTCTCTCTGAGCATATTCTGCTCTTCCTCAAACTAGCCCTTGCCTTGATTGTTTCTGTCACTCTGGTGATCTCTTTATTTAAGTGCTGCCTACTGAAGTCCTACCCATCTTCCGAGATCCGTATCAAGGTCACGCTATTTTTTTTTTTTTAAGATTTTATTTATTTTGACAGAGAGAGAGAGCATGAGCAGTGGCAGGGGCAGAGGGAGAAGGAGAAGCAGGCTTCTAGCTGAGCAAGGAGCCACAACGCGGGGCTCCTTCCCAGGACCCTGAGATCATAACCTGAGGTGAAGGCAGAAGCTTAACCAACTGAACCACCCAAGGGCCCCAAGGTCATGCTATTTATTTAAGAGTCCTCTTCACATAACAGCTCTGCTCCATGTGAAGCAGCAGTTCTCATAGTGCTTTATTTAAGTTACCAGCTCAAGTCTTCTTTTATAATATAACTAATAACACTCCATCTTCAGTGTACCATATTTCCAATTTCTTACAGGAGGCACATTTATGCCTCACTCGTCTACCCTTTCACGTTCTAGCAGGGAGCTTCCTTTTGCCCAAAGAGTTAATGAGCAGCAAACTCATGCAGGGTTGAATTCCCCTTCCGCCTTGATAACTGGGCAAAGCTATATTATTCATCAGGTGTCTGCATAAGTTTTGTTATGATTTATTTTTCAAAAACAGGTAAAATTATGACTTACATACAGATATAAAAAGAATACGAGTTGAAGATTTTATTTAACGAATTAATGAAATGAGAGAACCAGGCAGATGTTACGACTATTTCAAAGAAGAAGTCAAAGAAGCATAAATTCATAGGGAGAAAAGATAATTGAAATGAATGTACAAAGAGATGAACACCAGCTTCTCCTGGGGAAGGGGAAGGAGAGGTGACTAAATCTCCCCTGGACAGAACATATTTGCATGTCTGTAGGTAAGAGTGGGTTTGCTTTGCTTTTCCTTATCCAGCATTTACAGAGTCAGAAAATAACTCCCAGGGAATCCAGTCAGATAACTCCAAAGAGTTTGCTCTAGACAATGCATGCTTTTCCCTTTTTAAATACACATTTTCCCTTATGGCTTTTTTTTTTTTTTTTAAGATTTTATTTATTTATTTGAGAGTGAGAGAGAGAGAGGGAGTCAGAGGGAAAGTAAGAGGGAGAAGCAGACTCCCTTGCTGAGCAGGGAGCTCTACATGGGGCTCAGTCCCAGGTTCCTGGGATCAGGACCCAAGCCAAAGGCGGACGCTTACCAAATAAGCCACCCAGGCACCCATTCCCACAATTTTAAGAATTTGCCCCTGCAAAGATCTAAACCTTTTAAATTCAGAGGGAAAAAGAAGTTTCCAGGAGAGAGTGGCAATTAGATCTATTCTAAACTACTGTGTGGCTTTCATGTCACTTTCCCTTTTGATGCCCTTACAATCTTGAGCAATAGAATGACTCTAAAACCCATAGTGTACCACTTCAGGGTTTGAAGTTTATGTAATATATTATGTCGTCTTGTGGCATTTAAAAAATACCACGATTAAGTGTTGTAATTTCCCTTTATTTGACAATTACTTCAGGGTACATGAACAGTAGGTTGCTATTCATATCCTCAGAAAATACTTTCTCAAAAAAAAAAATGTGTTGGACATGAGAAAAAAATGTATTGGAATATGTATGTATATGTGTTTGTACCTGTACCACTGTAAAGCTATACCTATACTTCCCATTATATATATCATTGTGAAATAAGTTAAAAAAAATAGTAGGCTGAACTGCAAAATTATTTACAATGAAAAGTATATTCTCTGCAGTTTCTTAAAACACTTTAAGTTCTTATATTAGGCTTCAACAGATTTCCCTTCTAAGTGTTCCCAATTACTTTTTGGCCTGACAGTTTCATCTATTGCCCACATTAATTCCTAATTTCTCAGACTGTGTCTGTGTCAGACAGAGCTCAGATCCTACTGTTTACTCCAACGGTAATTTCCTCCAGATTTTGTGTTCTAACCCAGGGACCACACAAAAGCTTTATTTAAGATTTTTTTTTTTCTTTCCTAAAGCTTCTGGCGCTTGCAAATTTTAGTTTTAAAAATTCCTTCCCAAGGTTGGTATTATATCTCTCTGCCCAGTAATCCTTCTTCTCCTTTCCTATTTTATGCTTTTCTTTTTGAGGATAAACCAAAACACTGGGAAGATTATATGTAGGCTTTAAAAAATGCCTTTCCTTTATTTCAGGAGGTGCCAAACCCTTTTAGGTGATTATACTAGTTTATGATCAAAGCTCCTAGGATAAGTCAGTTTAAAAATAAAGAAAAGGAAAAGCTTTGAAAGAGACTGTGACTGAAACCAAATTACCTTAAATTCCCCAATGACTAAAATATTTCAGAAAGATGATGACAATGGTCATGACAATAATAAAAGTGAAATTTATTGGGTACCTCTTATATATCAGAAACTATTCTAAAGTGCTTCACATACATGACCTCGTGAGAACTTCATATGATAGGAAATATTTAAAAAATATTAACCTCTGTTTCTTTTCAGCCATTCCTCATTCTTTTATTCAATCGGGATGACATTTGATATTTTCTTCTCTCTAGTTGGAGTTGTAACAACAGACCTGCAAGAAAGGAGACCCAATGCTTTATTTTTGAATTTCAAATAGACACTTAAATTCTTGGCACAGTTTGTATGAAATAAAGGAGTTTAGAGAGGTTTTTTTTGTCATTATTGTTGTTCCTTTTTTTTTTTTTTTTCATTCTTTAAAAGCAAAATTCAGAGCCTGAAATGACTCAAGGCATAAAATTTATTTAATAAACCATAGGTATCAGAGAATGTGTCATCAGTAATAGCCAGTCTTCCTACATACGCAGTAAAAAAGATGAAATGCACTAGACATTAAAGAGGTGATTTTATTCAGGCCATTGCAATAGAGAAGTTCATTAATGAAGAACAACTTAAAGAAAAGGAGACTTGGGGTTTTGTAGAGGCAGATAAACAAAGGTGTGGTGGGAAAAGGAAAATGTCCTTCTTACCTGAGAATGTGTGAGACTGTGGTGGTCTTCTGCTATTTTCCTTTTCTGGAAAAGAAAAGGATAGAGGATTTCTTAATCTCAATTGCTTCCCAGAAACACGAAGTTCAACATCATTACCACATTAGACAACAATCCAATGAACTAGAATTAAGATGTAAGATCAGGGAAGTGAGCAAAAGAATTAAATGTTGTTGTGGGCTTTGTAAAGATAGTTTGTGCTTTGACCTCATACCCATCCCTCAGGTAGCATTTGGTCAAAATCCTAATATGAAATCTGGGAAGGATAGAACAGAGATTAGTGTGAGGACCTGAGACCAGAGGAGATATATACGTTGCTGAGGGTAGCCTGGGAAAGCATCAGGTCTCAGACTCACTCTGTATCCTGTCAATTCTCCTCTCTCTCCCCATTCAGCAATGTCCCACCCCAGTTCCTGCAAGACTTGACATCAGTAGAAAGAATACAAGAACATGCAGCATAGTGCATTTGCCTGGAAAGTCAGACACAGCATCAGCAACCTTATCACATTTCCATGGAGGTGCCAAAGGGCATGCAATTTCCTGGCAAATGCTAGAGGGGAGTCTGGCTCAGATCAATAATTCACACTGGATACCTTCCATCTTTCTTGTTGCAGCTCAGAGGGACCTTTAGGGCTACTAGCTCCCTCTAGTCTCTTTCTTAGCCTCTTTTTTTTATACCCTTTAAGAAACATAGAGAAATGGCATTTATTTTTATATGTCAGTATATCATTAATGTTCAATTTATGTTTGAATACAAAACTCAAAAGTTCTGCGATGTCCCTGATTCATATAGGTCATGGTTTCTCAATCTCAGCATTATTGTCATTTGGGCAGGACATTTCTTTGTTCTTGGGGACTGAAGAGCTGTCCATTCATTATAAAATATTTCCTAGTATTTTTGACTTTTACCCACTAGATGCCAGCAACGTTTCTCCCCTCCAACTGAGCTGTAAGTAGTAACAATCAAAAATAACTTCTCCAGCATTTGGTAAATTTCCTGTGAGGACAAAGGGACTCATGATTGGGTAAGAGCTACTGGTTAGGCTATGGATTGCCTTTGAAAGTGATTGGCATAGAAGCAGTAGGCATACGATGTTGTTCCAGACAATGAGAGTAAAGGTGAGTCATCTGGAGGTACTCTCCCTGTCTTAGTTTTCTCAGGCTACTATAACAAGAATACAATAGTCTAGGTGGGTTTAACAATAGGAATTTGCTTTCTCACAGTTCTGGAAGCTAGAAAGTCCAAGATCAAGGTACCTGCCTATTTGTTTCCTGGTGAGAGCTCTCTTCTTGGCTTACAGATGGCTGTTTTCTCCTTGTGCCTTCATATGGGGGAGTGAGAGAGAGAGAGAGAGATCATCTCTCTTTCTTGACTTGTAAGATCCCAGTCCTACCAGATTAGGAATCCAACCTTTAGCTATATTTAACCCTAATTATCTCCTAAAGACCTATCATCAGAAAGAGTCACACTGGGGATTAGGGTTTCAACATATGAATTTTGGGGGAACGCAATTCAGTTCATCATACCTTCTGAGATAGGTTTTTCTTTTTTTTTTTTCTTTTCCTCAGTTTTACAAGAAATTCCATTTCTGTCTTTCAGCATGGCCATTTGAGGAGTTGATTCATGGATCTATCTACTAATGCCATCTTGAGAAGACTAATTAACCCACTGATGATGATGAGTAAGGATAGAAACAATTTTAAATTTCTCTGCTCAAATAGGTTTATTCCAACCCAGAACCACTTATACACTCCTCAAGCTTCATTTCTAACCTGCTCTGGCTCTCTGATCAATAGCAAATCCAAAAGCTTCCAATATACAATAATGAACAAAAGATTAAACCATCACAGCAGAGTTTGTGGCAAGAGATTATCCAAATACATGGCCCTAAATTTATCTGTAAGAAGTTCCTGGTTTATTCTGTTTGGCTTCAGGAAGAAGTATACAGTCTCCAGTAGTAAGGAAAAGGGATAACCCTCATCAGGAAGGCATAAAAAGCATACCTGTGTAGGGAAAGGACAGACCCGGAATAGATGACATTTTTCAAGGTCAACATGTCTTATTATGTCCTAGAAAAGACAAAAAGCAAGAAAATCCATATGAGGATGTGATAACACTTTAGAAGTGCCAGATTTTCTATACTGGAAGAGTTTAGAGGACAAGATTTGCTTGGAAGAATGTCAGGAAAGAGTAGACTATGGAATTCATCTTGAAGCTGCATGTTGTTTGCCCCCACAACTGAGAGGACAGGATGCCTAGGGAAAAGCCACCATAAGCAACCCTACATGTAAATCTGGGCGAAAAGTCCAGATTTGGTACAGCAACTTGAGAATGGCTCTGCTGACTCAGGTAGTTAGTAAAGAGGTCTCACTGCATAGAATTCAAGACTCTGCAAACTCACTTGTCCTATTACCACAGAAGGTGACTTCCACTCTTACCCTAGGATGGTTGTAAGTTTGGGAGACTACTGTAAACCTAGAAGGCTACAAATATATATTAGTGTCATGTTGGTGTAGATTTGTAAATTATTAATCATGGACTAAGCAGAGTTTCTCTCCTCAAGGGATTATGACCTTCTGACATAAAGCATTCTCTATCCTGGAGCGCCTAGGTGGCTCAGTTGGTTATGCAGCTGCCTTCAACTTGGGTCATGATCCCAGGCTCCTGGGATCAAGCCCCTGCTCATTGGGCTCCCTGCTCATCAGGGAGCCTGCTTCTCCCTCAACCTCTGCCTGCCACTACCTCTGTTTGTGCTCTCTCTCTCTTTATCAAATAAATAAATAAAATCTTTAAAGGAAAAAAAATAATTATTTATCTCTTACTTTTGTATCTTCCATACTTATCAGAGTAAGTGAATAATTAAATATTTTTGGCGGCAAATGAGAAACTATTCAAATATATATTTGTCACAACTCAGTCAAGTTGCAAACATAAGCACAAAACTCAAGCCAAAGGAGGAACTGAACATTGGAAGAATGAGGATGTAAGTTCTGTATGAGACCACACCTGTCTTGGTCACCACTGTATCTCTGGTGGTCTGACCAGAGCCTGGCTGGTATAGAGTGGTCACTCAATAAATATTCATTCAATGAATTAAAAAGTCATGGATTTACCTTTGTCCTTTAGTCTATGGCTCCTAAATGTGGGATAATTTTCCTTTCTTTCTTTTTTTCCTTGCTTCCTTTTTTTTTTTTTTTAAGATTTTATTTATTTATTAGAGAGAGAGAGAGATCACAAGTAGAGAGGCAGGCGGGGGGTGGGGCATGGGGGGGGAGCAGGGGAAAACAGGCTCCCTGCTGATCAGAGACCCACAAAGCAAGGCTCTATCCCAGGGCACTGAGATCATGACCTGAGCTGAAGGCAGAGGCTTAACCAACTGAGCCACCCAGGTGCCCCCTATTTCTAGCTTTTTAAAAATAAATGTTCCATGTTTTCTTTTTCATTATTTATTTAGACATGCCTATGATTTCGTTTTTTCCTCATTCTCCTTATTTGTCAATCAACAAAGGCATCTGAAAATCTTCTGTAACAAAAACTTCATGCATTCAGAAGCAAGGAAGGCAAAGCCCTTAGGGGATCTGGATTCTGGATCAAAGGAAAATTTAAAAGAAATCATAGATGCCTGGTCCAAAACTGAACCCAAAGGTAAAACATATAACTCTCTGCCTGCTTTAATTGGCAAAGTGAGCATATAATCAATATGGAGGATTGTTGAGAGCAGGACATTCATTTCAGAGCTGATCAATACCAGACCTGCCTCAGGGGAAAGAGATCTCACTAAAGCTATGCCACCTGCTCCTAAAGCCACTTCAAAAAGAAAGGAGGAGGGAAATTTTCTTCACACTATATAAAGCCTATTTCTCAGAAGTTAAATGTATAAAAATTGAAACAAAGAAGATATACCAATATTTTCCCCTAGGTATCATAGTTGATGAGACTCACTGCCTTTTATCTAGGGGCTTTCTAGAAAGCTCCATGCATGGAAAACAAAATAGAAAATATTATCTTCAATTTAATTTATAAAATTTAAAAAATATTTAGACTGTTTAGAACAGTGAAAAATAACCAAATACTATAATAGCATATGCCTGTTTAACCTATAACAGTGTTTAGCCTTTGCAATATAGAATCATCATTTGATTCTTGAGAGTTTTGTTAAGCAGATTTGGTAACTGATCAAACAAGAATTGATATTCCCATTGGACAGATAAAGGAAACAAAACTCAAAAGTAAACTGATTTCAAAGAGTTGCAGAGTTAAAATTTTAGAGATGGAACAGAAAAATAATATTTTCTACATAATATATGGTAATAATAAAAGTTTCAACTCAGGAATGTCAGGAATGTCAACTTTAACAACAACAACAACAAAACTACAAAAATTAAAGCAAATGAATCACAAAATGTAAGAAAGATAATAATATAGATCAGAGCAGAAATCGATGAAATATGAGACAGAAACAATTAAGAAAGTAAAACACTGACTCTGAGAAGATCAATGAAATTGGTGAGTATCTGTCAAATTTATGAGGAAAAAAAGAGAAAACACAAATACTGAAATCTGAAGTGAAAAAGTTGACATTACTACAGACTCTACAGTTAATAAAAGGATAATATCTATGACTCGTATGAATACTGTTATATCAATAAATTTGACAGATCAGATTAAATGGGAAATTCCTTGAAAGACAGAAATTACTAAAACTTATTCAAGAAAAACTATATAACTTAAAACTTACTATATATTAAAATAATTGCATTTGTAGTTTAAGAGCCATCCTGCAAAGACAATTCCAAATGCAGATAGTTTCACTGGTAAATTCCACCAAATATGTAACAGATAAACATTATCGATTCTATGTACACTCTTCCAAAAAATTTAAGATGAAAGAAAACTTCTGAATTTATTCTATGAGATTACTATTACTCTGATACCAAAACCAGACAAAAACATTACAAGAAAACTGAACCAATAACTCTCATGAACACAGATGCAAAATTTAATCAAAATGTTAGTATACAAAATTCAAATACATATGCATATGCGTATTATATGTATATGTACATATATGTGTACATATATGAATGTATACAAATATATATGTGTATATATCACAACCAAGTGGGAATTATCCAAGAAACGCAAGGCTGGCTTAGTGTTAGGATAAATCAATGTAATTCACCATGTTAACAATGAAAAAGAAAAATAATACAATGACTTCAATAGCCACAATAAAAAAAAAAGCATTCAACAAAAGCCACAATCTATTCATTGAAAGATCTCTCAGCAAACCAGTAATAGAAGAGAACTTTTTCACTTTGATAGAATAAATCTACCAAAACTTAAAAGTGTCATACTTAATGGTGAATAACTGAATACTTTTCCCTATGATCCGGAACAAAAAAAGAATGTCCATTCTCACTACTTCTATTCAATTGTACTAGAAGTTCTTGACAATGAAATCAAATCAAGCAAAAAGCAGAAATGAAAACAGTACATTTTAAAGGAGAAGTGAAATCAATTTACCTCACATAATCTGATTATTAATATAGAAAATCTGATGGAATTAAAAATAAAACTTGATAAGTGAGTTTGACAGTGTGGCATGATGAGGAGAAATAGAATTTGACATAATAAATCTGTCCCAACAGAAGACCTGGCCAAATTTTTAGCACCTGCAAGGACAGTAACAGCTAGGCTCCAGCTTTCCTTACTACATTATGTCTAATAAGTCCCACACAAGGTAACCTGCCCTTTTCATCTTTCCCCTTCAAAATGTTGCAAGTGCACATTTTCAGCTGAGATGGGGCAAGGTGATCTTTTATCCTCCTGTTTCAGCTCTAATACTATAAACCAGTGTCTTTTTTGTGGCATATTTAATGCCACATTTTTCATCATGATGTATTCTTTAGTGGTGATTTTGCTATTCAAAATGGCCCTCAAAAGTGGTGCTGGATAGCTGTTTAATCTTCCTAAGGACAAGAAAACTGTGATGTGTCTCAGAGAGAACCTAGGTGTCTAAGGGAAGCTTTATTCCATCAGGAGTTATAATGCCATTGGCCATGAATTGAAAGTTAATGAATCAATAATATATTTTCCATTAGGTGCCTTTAAACAAAAATGCATGCAAAAGAAAGTTATGTACGGATCAGTTGATAAAAATATGACTAGGGGCTTATAGTAATCTAAACCTCTATTTCCCCTAGGAGCAATGGTGCAGCATTCACTAATTCAGTATTTGTGGTGACTATAGAACACAAATTCCAAGAACAATAAGAATTGACTATATCTGAGAAAATATTTATATCTAATTTACTGAAAAATAAGAAACTCAAAACTCAATTTAAAAAACTCAATTAAAATGACTGACTTATTTGAGGAGATGCATCCACAAAAAGGATATATGGGTAGCAAACAAGCATATGAAAAGAAGAACATCATTTGAGAAACAGAAATTAAAACCAAAATAAGATATCAACGCACACCTATTAGAATGGCTAAAAGTAGAAGGATGTGGAGAGACTAGAGCTTTCATACACTGATAGTGGCAACATAAAAGAGTACAAGTTGGGAAAATACTTCATAATTTTCTTTAAAAGTTAGACACTCACCGACCATATGATCTACTAATTTTGCTCTTATTTATTTTTCCAAGTGTAATGAAAACATATGTCCTTACAAAGACTCGTACATGAATGGAATGTTCACAGAAGCTTTATTTGTATTAGCCCCCAAATAGAAATAACCCAAATGTCCATCAACAGATGAATGGATAAACTATGGACTATCCAAAAATGGAATACCATTCATCAATAAAAAAGGAATGAACTATAGATATACAATACAACACTCATAAAACTCAACATAAAGCAGAGTGAAAGTAGCCAGAGGAAAAGGAATGCATACTCTGTGATTTTATTTACATAAAACTCTAAAAAATATAAACAAATCTGCGGTGAGGGAAAGCTGATCACTGTTTACCTGAAGTCTGGGATGAGAGATATGTACAGGGTAGGAAAAGGGGAAGGGTGGGTAGGAAGGATGACGAAGGGGCAACAGGAGACTTTAACATGATGGATATGTTCATTATCTTGGTTGTAGTGATGATACCTATGTCTTTCAAAAGTCATAAAATTCTACACTTTAAATATATACAGTTACATCAACTATAACACAAGCAAATATTTTTTAAATGGCACTACAGCCCCCCCAATTAATATTTTTTTCTTCCCCCCATTTGATGTTGTTTGTGCTACACCATTTGTGAAGTAGTTATATACAACTACAACCATGTAACTATATATAGGTATATAACTATAACTGTAGAATACATATATAGAGAATTATACATATATATAATATATAATACAGAATACACACACACAACTATACAGAATTATAACTATATATATATATATTCTGTATAGTTATAATTCTATATAGTATATATAGAAAAAATATATATAGAGAGAGAGAGAGTATAATATATATATTGGCTAAATGACCACACATTATAATTTTTTAGTCATCTCACTCTAACACATTAGCTACTGGTAAAACATGACCCATACATCATTTGTTCCTCATATTAGTTGTGTGGGGGAAGAGAGAATATTATACTGTAGTAAAAGTAATATTTGTAGGGGCACCTGGGTGGCTCAGTTTGTTGAGCATCCAACTTTTGATTTCAGCTCGGGTCATGATCTCAGGGTCATCAGGTCATGGGAAGGAGCCCTGCATGGGCTCCTTGTTCAGTGTGGAGTCTGCTTAGAACTCTCTCCCCCTCTCTGTCTGCTCCTCCCCTCTCACATTCTCTATCTCAAATAAATAAATCTTGAAATAATAATAATAATAACAATAACAATAATAATAATAATAATAGTGGTAAGGCAACTACTATCGGGCAGTAACAATGTTCAGTTCTTCATATGTTATTTATTTCATTCTTACAAAGTCCTTTAAGATATGATACATTTTCTCTATTTATATATTTTTTTAAAGATTTTATTTATTTATTTGACAGATGGAGATCACAAGTAGGCAGAGAGGCAGGCAGAGAGAGAGGAGCAGTCAGGCTCCCTGCTGAGCAGAGAGACCAATGTGGGGCTTGATCCCAGGACCCTGGGATCATGACCTGAGCCAAAGGCAGAGGCTTTAACCCACTGAGCCACCCAGGCACCCCTCATTTCATAATTAATAAAATTGGGGCACAAGAAATTAACTTTCTCAATGTCACATTATCAGAAATTAAGCTGCAATTTAACCCCAAATTTTGGTGATTCCAGAGTTCATGTTTTCCTACCTTATATGACATATATTACATTACATCATATATCATATTATATATTATATTATTTTACATGTTAGATATTCTAAATACCATATTCCTGTGTCATACCTCTGAAAAGATTGATCTGAGGACTTTTAAAATCTAAGCTTTTTTTTGCCCTCTCTATGTAATATATCTATTCTCCTATTTAAATCAATAACCCTTCCAATAATGATGTAATAAGCATAATGTGTGTATAGTAAATTCATATCTTTACATATTTTTGTCAATGCAAAATATCTTTACATATCTTTGTCAATGCAATCTCACAGTTAAGTACCAAATTCCAGCTGTTTGCATTAGTGAAGAATGTTTCCACTCCAATTGTTAAAATTAATTATTTGTTTATGTAAGACATTCTGCCTTCATTAATGCACATGATTAAATAGAAATGCTCCAAAACACAATACTCATTAACATCACTGTAGTAAAAGGAGTCTCATAGTCAGTCAAGAGTCTTATAAGTTTAACTACAATAAAGACAAAGGATCTCTTTTAAGGGATTCAAGGTTTGCCTGAAAAAGAAAAATCTAAATTTTGTTGATGTATTTGCTTATTGTTTTTCATTTGCAAAGACTTCAATTGGTGTCCTATCTTTGATTATAAAAGTGTATATGTGCATGTGTACTCATGTGTCCATTTATGCATATGAAAGCCAAAGCAATATCAGATATTAATTTTAAGTGGAGTAAGAGTCTTTCCTTTGGCCCTAAGGCTATGAGTCCATTATAGCCATTCTTTGCAGAGAAAAGGTCAACTAACTGAAAAACAATGAAAATGTGGTGTTGTCCAACAATACTACCAATCAATCTTTATCTGAAGTGCTACACATTAATACCTTATTGAACTAATCGCTTTTAAAGAAAAGTCCCAATCTTCTTAATAAGCTGATAGGCAATAATTAAATTAGATTTGGTGTTTCAATTGAAAAATATTCATGTAAACCTAACAATGAACAAGAAGGAAAGGAGACATAGCAATTAATTTATTTCCAATCTACAAATCATTTGAAACTTTGTTGCTAAAGACAAAAGAAAAGTTGAGCATATAACCCAGGACTTACATTAGCTTTAGAAAATGAAGAGATCATGTCTCTGTATTGTGTTACCCAAAAATTTATGATGAACCTATAAAAAAGTTTTTTCTATTCTACTCTGAAGTGTTGATTATGCTATTATGTTCATCTGAGAATGCAGTTATATATGTAAGGAAAATAATAAGTATTCAACTGGGTTTCACCTGAAGAATTTAATAGAGTGAAAAATGAGGAGCTTGTTGCCAATCATGAATAAGAGAAGATTGTTCCCAATGTATGATATTTGGCCTATTGCTAGGTCATGACTTGCCTTTTGATGGACTGTAGAACTAGTCAAAAATATCTGTCCTGGGGCGCCTGGGTGGCTCAGTGGGTTAAAGCCTCTGCCTTTGGCTCAGGTCATGATCCCAGGGTCCTGGGATCGAGCCCCACATCAGGCTCCCTGCTCAGTAAGGAGCCTGCTTCCCCCTCTCCCTGCCTGCCTCTCTGCCTACTTGTGATCGCTGTCTGTGAAATAAATAAATAAAATCTTAAAAAAAAAAATCTGTCCTTTTTGCTAATCTTACTGGTCAATGACACTCAATTCTGCAAACTTTGGTTTTTGTAGATAAGAACTACTCCCTGGTAATCGACAAAGTGAATTATTAAACATTATTAAGATTTAGAATTCACAAGTTAAAAGAGTTTACTGAGGACAATAAACATGGTGCTAAGAAGTCAGACTGCCATATAAAGATGGGAAATGCTACACATCCCTACTCTAGCTTTAGGCTCAGAGGGCCTTCTAGAAACATCAATGTTGTCTTGAGTTGCACATTTTTAACTGCCTTGCTCCTCTTTCTTCTCAGTAATTACTGTACATTTATACTTATTTCACTGTAGAGCCTAAAGTGAGTACTGACGATTTTTCTCTAGCTACTCTTTTTATTTGGTGCTTTTCTAAAAACTACATATTCATATGTATGGATAGATGTGAATTAAGTATGAAATTATTCTAACTCTGTCAGTGTATACATAAAATACCTCCTAAAATGTGTTCCTTCAGAGATGTTTCAGTGGGAACTGATGATATAGATGAACCATGGATTAAATGGTACTCCACCTATTAAATATGTTTCTTTTAAAAGAAAAAGAGAAAGAGGCACTGGGATTAATGTTGCAAAACAATTTATGTAGTCTGAGCTTAATTTTGTTTTACATTGTGTATATACTCTGTATATTTTCTTGGAGTGGCTGTTTGTATGTATGTGTGCGTGTGTGTGTGTGTGTGTGTGTGAGAGAAAGAGAGAGAGAAACAAAGACAGAGAAACAAAAACAAAGACAGAGACAAACGAGAGACAGAGAAAGAGAGAGGAAAGCAGATAGACAGATGGACAGAGAAGTCAATGGACAGACGATAGAATAATTATACTACTTCAGTCCCTAGCTGTGTGTTCATCTATCTGCAAAATGTTAGCAAAAAGTTAACAATAGGGACACCTGGGTGGTTCAGTGGGTTAAGCTGCTGCCTTTGGTTCAGGTCATGATCCCAGGGTCCTGGGATCAAGTCCCTCATTGGGCTCCTTGCTTGGCAGGGAGCCTGCTTCTTCACTCTGCCTGCTTGTGCGCTCACGCTTGCTCTCTCTCTCTCTGACAAATAAATAAATAAAATCTAAAAAAAAAAAAAAAGTTAGCAATAGTTTCCTCTTCCCCACTCTGTGAGTTCCATACATGAAGGACCTCAAGTGTCTTGTTCTCCACTGTATGTGTCAGTGTCTGCACATTGTCTTGCATTTTATGCACATTTTTGTATGACAAAATGTATGAGAAAATGATAAATACATAAACAAATTGAAGCCCATCCGACTGTCAGGTAATCATAACTCTTCCAGCAATTCAGTTATTATCATCATTTTTCAAATATACTCTTCAGTCCCCCAGCTAACTCTGGGTTCCTATAAGTTGCAAACCATTTCTATATATACATCTTCAGAGTTTAAGCAGCTCCAGGCACACACAAGGCCCTCAAAAATAGCTTGTTCATAATAAAATATATTATGGTCTATAAGCCATATGGTATTTATATAGGAAGCTGTATAAATAAGGCTACATTTGTTGTATTGGAGGTAATTTTGTTCTTTTGCATTCAGCCTTATATTGAGATCTAACTTTTAAAAATGAAACCATATGAGTTTCATTTGTGGGAGGGAATTTTTGGAGAGTATTGATTGATTATCACCATGCTATCAATAGTGTTTATAATAACAATTGTGAAGAAAATTTTTTTAAGATATTATTTATTTATTTGACAGATGGAGATCACAAGTAGGCAGAGAAGCAGGCAGAGAGAGAGGATGAAGCAGACTCCCTGCTGAGCAGAGAGCCTGATGCGGGACTCTTGGCTCGCTCCATCCCAGGACCCTGGGATCATGACCTGAGCCGAAAGCAGAGGCTTAACCCACTGAGCTACTCAGGTGCCCCACAAAATGATTTTTAAATACACACAAGGAACTTCAGGAAAGGAACTTTTAGATATCAATCTTAATAACTGAGACACTTATGAAATCTTAGAAGATAAATTTATGTATAAAAATTGCTGCTTAAAATAAAATATGAAAAGTTTGTTAGGGGAACTTCTTGCTAATTTTCACTGAAAATAACTTATCAGTCCCATGCAAATTATTAAAATGCCACAGAATGTATAGAATGTGGTGTTTGTAATGTCAAGTCCTGTTTGATTATTTTCTTTACTAATAACTTATCTAATAAATAAGGACATTAAAAATTATCTCATATTTTATGCCCATTTCCATCCTTCCCCAGTCCAGGAGGACATTGTTCACTTAAGCATGGAGATCCCATTGACCTCTGAAGGAGTCTGGATTTTGGTCATGTCCTCAGGGTATACTGCAAAATGAGAAATTATTCCTCTTGACATTAAGGTCATAGGAGAGAACAAAATTCTTTCACAAAACAGTGGGAAATGATCTCCCTTGTGTCAGAAAGCAGCAGAGTTAGATTTATTTTTAATTGTTTTTAAATTTAATGGGAAAAATGTTAGGCAGAAAAAAAGAAATGCAGTGACAAAATTCTTCCTGATGTCTAATTATGAATGTTTATCTGGTTCATGAAGCAGCCTTCAGAAACATCACATGTTGAGTCATTAAGTAATACTCACAAAGGGATTTTTAAACTTCATTTTTATTTGTTTTTTGTTTTATTTATTTTTCAAACTTTTCATTTTTTGAGAGAAAGAGAGTCTTTGCACACGTGTAAGTGGCAGTAAGGGGCAGAGGAAGAGAGAGAAAGAGAATCTTAAGCAGGTTCATGCCTAGCACTGAGCCCTATAAGGGGCTCGATCTCATGAACCTGAGAACATGCCCTGAGCTGAAATCAAGAGTCCCATGCTTAATTTGACTAAGCCATCCAGGCACCCTTAATCTTCTTTTTTTAATCTTTAACATAAATGGGCAATAGTGGCTCTACCATTTTTTATGCCATTAATTTGGAGGAAAACTTGGCATCAGGTGCAGTACAATATAAATTTGGAAAAACTGGGGGATTGTATGGCTTTTCCTAATAAAATATGTCACCACATTATGCTGTAATTATAACCATTTGTCACATAGTACCTCTAACTTACCTTCTTCATGTCTGAATCTACTAGCAGGCTGACAATTCCTTGAAGGCTGTCACCAAATCCTGCTCGTCATATGCCTGGTTCTTTATTATATGCTTTATTTATATGCTTCAGGCATATAAATCAACAAAGGCTTCCTAAATCAACCATAAATGAGTGAAGAAACGCACCTCTGCTTCTCTTCCCCTTCCCAAAGTGGTGGCATCTACTGCCAATAACCACCTAAAGCTACTGATTGGGTTAGAATTGGGGTGACCAAAATCTAGAAGCTCTGAGAAGAAACCCTAAAAAACACAACACAGATGTCTAAGGAACAGGGACCACTTTTGTAGCCATTACCTCTGATGGGACACATGAGTTTGTACCTGCCTCCTGCAGGAAGTGCTTGGAGGCCAGGGCCCCTGGTAGGACTACCATGTTGTATCCTGCTGGGACACTACCACCAGGAACAAACCAGCCAGAAGTGAACAGATTTGGTTTAAGTTCTTCCACCTGCCTTCCACTCCCTCTAACAACCTGTTTGGGCACAATAAGCCAGGAAACCAGGCGGGAAACAAGCAAACAAACAAATAAACAAAAACAACTTATTTGTGAAATCCTAATTTCAACGTCACAAAGTAGCAAATAGAAGAGCAAGTGTGAAGTTGAGGGAAAATACCTTAATAACCAGCGCATGATACTATATTAGATTACAGACCAATCAATGACCAACTTCTTGATTGCTAAGGCTTTCTCTGGTCCCTGTGAAAATGAGTGGAAAATTAAAGGTGCTTGAAACTCTTTGTTGAATTGAAATAATTTATTCATTTGTAAGTTAATTTTACAAATATTTATTGAAAACAGGGGCGCCTGGGTGGCTCAGTTGGTTAAGCAACAACCTTCACCTCAGGTCATGATCCTGGAATCCTGGGATAGAGTCTTGTATCCGGCTTCTAGCTGCATGGGAAGTCTGCTTCTCCCTCTAATCTTCTCTTCTCTCATTCTCTCATTGTCTCCTCAAATAAATAAATATAATCTTTAAAAAAATATGTATTGAAAAAAAGTATGTCTTCCAGGCACTGCTGGATACTTCAGATAAAAACATGAGTAAGACACCATATCCTCCCTCAGATAACTTACAGCCTAATGAGGGAAATAGGTTGTGAACAAAAGGAACTGCAGGAAGTCAGTGTGGTCTTTGTACAAGGGGGACTGAGACTTGGGGACGGACAGAAGAAAAGACCCGCCTACTGAAGAGATGGGTTTTTATTCCATTTGGCCCACAAGAAGCTATGGCTCTAGACTCTGGGAGTACAACAGGGACCTTGATGAACCTAATATCTTCCTTTACTGAGCTTACAGACTAGTGGAAGAAAGAGACCAGTAAGAAGAACTTCCCCTCGTTCACCACAGAACTGGTTTAGTCGCCAGTCTAGCCGAGCAGTTCATCCTCACTGCCCTTCTGTCCTCTCTGAAGGAGAGGGCATCCTTAGACACCATATGTGGTTTCAACTGGGCTTCAAACATAGAGAGCATAACACGTCAATGACTGCAGTGACCCTAAAGGACAGCAACAGTAGATTACTTGGAAGACTCATAATCTATAATTCCATTGATCCATCAGCGATGCCCCCACTCCAGACCTGGCAAGGAAACCACAGAGGTGTTGTACAAGTGGATCATATAGCACAGCGCTTTTGAAACCACAGCAATGCTATTGCTAGGGTTTGACGGAGGAAACAAGTCTGGGTTCTGGATTTAGACAGACCCAGATCAGAATTGTGAATCTCCCATTTACTAGCTGATATACTACAGGCAAGTTATTTAAACTGTCTGAGCCTCACTTTGGTGATCAGAAGCCTAAGTAATGTAGCACCCACTTTGTGTGGTTATTTTGGGAACAAATGGATACTTTTATAGCCCCTAATGCTCCTCCTGGGCAAAGATGATAGCTCCCTGCCATCTGGTCTCTTATGTTCTTTGGGTTGTTTTAAAGTTGAATTCCACTATCAGAACAACTCCAAGAATTACATGTGCATGGATTAGTTACTAATCCCACCATACAGTTAAAAGAAAGAAATAGCAAATGCTTTTTTCCCCTCCTTTTTCTTGCTGATGTTCTATTACAAATCCATGGCAGAATGTAGTCTACAAACCTGGCCTCCTGATTTCCAGTAGCATTAATTACAGATGGAGAGGGGGGAGAGCACACACATTTTAAAACAAATACGCAAGCAGAGAAACAAATAAGTAGAAAAGTCAATAAATGAATGAACACATTAATAAGGTGGTGTGTTTACTAAGGAAAGGCTTAATCACTTGATTAACAGTATGTGAAATTATAAGAGCGAAAAATGAAACGTATCAATAAGATCTTATACAATTGTTACTAAAGACTGCATATCAACACATAAAATAAATATATTCAGAATTTACAACAGACAATGACTTGTTAGAGGTATCTGCAGAGACTAAAATGCACACCCACTCTCAGACACACGAGGTGAGTATCTTCCGACACTAAAGCAACCATCACGCACATATTCTCAGAGAAGCAAAACAGAGACCAAATCAAAAAGAAGCATTATGTCAGGGAAAACTGGTCCTCCAACTCAGGTTGCCTACAATTATAAATAGAAAGATTTGAGCCTCTAGGGGTTACTTTGTTTAACTTTTATTTTTTAAAGAAAGGAATAAAATGCAATAAACTTTAATAGAAACCATGTTTCTCTTCTGGTTCCAGAAGAGATTATAATATTATTCATATTCCTATATACCTCACTCTGTGAAAAAGGAATATGAGTAGGAGAACAAAAAAGGAAAACAACTGTAGATTTGTTTTAACATTTCAGAAGAGAAAATGGTAACAAAGAAATCCCCATTTGAAAAGAAAAATGCATTTTTTCTCCCAGTGGCTAAGGAAAACCACATTACTGAACTTTCTAGTCATAGAATGCAATTGTAGAAGAATCAAATGGTGGAAACTTTTCACCCTGCATCTACAGAGTCCTGAAAAGTCCAGTGGGTGACTAGGGGTCATGATATCTTAAAAAGAGAATGAGAGGGGCTCCTGGGTGGTACAGTTGGTTAAGGTCCGATTCTTGGTTTCAGCTCAGGTCACGCCCTCAGGGTCTTGAGATCCAGTCCCCCACTGGGCTCCACACTCAGTACTGAATCTGCTGGAGAATCTCTATCCCTCTTCAACTGCCCCTCCCACTTCCCACTTGTGAGATCTCCCTCTCTCTCTCTCTCAAATAAATAAATAACTCTTCAAAAAAAAAAAAAAAAAGAAAGAAAGAAAGAAAGAAAGAAAATGAGAGAGTAACAGAAACACCTGATGGAGATTGGAACCTTGAATGAGAATCATTACATAACCTAATGAGGAAAATATGCAAAGTAGCTGAGCTACTTTGTAGTAGCAGAGGAATCAAAGTAGCAGAGCATTCAAAAACCTTTAATCACATCAGACTCCTCGGTGGCTTAGTTGGTTAAGTATCTGCCTTCCACTCAGGTCATGATCCCAGGGTTCTGGGACTGAGTCTCTCAGCAGGCTCCCTGCTCAGCGGGGAGGGAGTCTGCTTCCCCCTCTCCCTCTACCATACTCCCCCTGCTTGTGCTCTCTCTTGCTCTCTCAAAAAAATAGGTAAAACTTTTAAAACAAACAAAACCAAAAGTCTTTAATTGTGTGAGGCAAGGCTTAATGTTTGAGAAGGCCCTGTAAGTGCTTTGATGCTACCTGTTAAAAATGATGAGAAATAATAGTATGAAATAGAAATAATAGTATGCAGCTATGCTGCATATGCTCTGAGATGTCACCACCATTTACTGTCCCCTTCTATTTGGCAGTGCCAGAACTTACCTAACAAGCTACATGTCATTGTAGTTCATACCAGTGAGATAATACTATTTGTTTAGGATTTCAACACACACATTCTCTTCATAAAGAATAAATCTAAGACATTGTCTTGGCTTATGTGTTTTTCTTTCTGTTTCTCCAGACATGAAGACTTGGTGGAAGGTCTCTTGTGGACTGGGTATCTAACCCCAGCATAGCCTGAGTCAAGTCACCTTTAGCTGTCTTTTTTTTAAGATTTTATTTATTTATTTATTTGACGAGAGAGAGAGAGAGATATCACAAGGAGGCAGAGAGGCAGGCAGAGAGAGGAAAGGAAGCAGGATCCCCATCGAGCAGAGAGCCTTATGTGGGGCTCGATGCCAGGACTCTGGGATCATGACCTGAGCCGAAGGCAGAGGCTTTAACCCACTGAGCCACCCAGGTGCCCCTACCTTTGACTCTCTTAAGATTGACTTCTTCTGAAACTAATGGATCCAGTGTGTCCTTTTAAATAAACCTGCCTATGTGGGTGTCATGCACACATCTCAACATTAACATGTTCAAAACTTTACCCACCCCTTCTCTCTTCTTACCTCCTACATATCTCTGAACGCATATCTTCATTCAATCCCACTGCATCTGCACTGGCTCAGCCCACCTTTATCTAGTCTCTGTTACTAAAATTGCCCTACCTGGTCTCCCCACCCACTATCCTATCTTCTTTCTATCTATCTTTCTATTTTTCCACACAAATGCCATCATTAAGTGTCCATCTGATCATGCCAGTTTCCTCCTTAAAACCCACTTACTGCTTTCTGCTAAATTTGGGTAAGTCTAAACATCTTAATGTGGTTTCTAAGAGCTTCATGTCTCACCATTATTTCTTCTCAGAGTCCAATAGAGAACTGTGTCCACACATCTCATTCTTGGGTGGATTCAAGAATTTCTGGGTCTGACACAATGAGTGTCGTGAGGAACAGCAAGGGCAGAAAAGAGAAAAATAGCTTAAAATTTTCTATTAAAAGCCTGCGATTTCAAGTTATTAGGCTGAGTGTTTTTACCACATTGTGTCCTTTAATCTCATATACTTCCAGCAAAGATGGTTACTGTTTCTATTTCATAGTCTAGGAAAAAGTTCTAAAATCATACAGAGCTCATTACTGTCTAGACCAGGGTTTAAATTCAGGTTTCTCATCAGCTCATCAGCCAGTTGCCATGTTTTCTGAACCCCTCCAGGTCACAGTGGGAGTGAGCCATAACGATGGTAGGACTCCCACCTTGACTGTTTCAAGGTCTCTCTCCCACATCTTTCCATGGCCATGGAGGAGAATGAACTAAAGAGATAGTACAGTAGATTAAATAATTATCTCACTCAGGGACATAAAGAATGAATGACTGAATTATATTTTTTCTCCTTTCCTTGGTAAGGGAGAGCCCCTGAACTGGAGTTGAGAAGTTTTCTAGGATAGACAGGACTAAAATTCTAAAAAAGGGTTGTGCCTTTATGGTGGACTTCCAGAAAGATGTTTGGTCATGTTTTGAGTAGAGAGTGGAGTTTTGGAAACTAAAGAATTTCTGATGACTACAGGACAATAGAGATTGGCCTGAGCACAGCCAGAGATAACATTCTCTGAGTATTCTCAGCTCCATCTTTGGCTCATGGAGAATGCCCTTAGTGACCTCAGGGTGCCTTTGTATTAATGATATTTTCCACTTACTGGATATTGTCTTAGCTCAGGCTGCCATAACAAAATACCTTGGGGTGGCTTAAGAAACAGAATTTATTTCTCATAGTTTTGGAGGCTGGAAATTCCAAGATCAAGTTGTTTGCCAATTTGATTCTTGGTGATAGACTGGCTTTCTGAGTTACAGATGGCTGCCTCTTTGTGTCTTCACATGGTGGACAGAAAGTCATCTCATTTCCACTTCTGATATGAACACTAATCCCACTATGGGAACCCTATTCTCATGAACTCATCCAAACCTAATTATCTACTAAAGGCCCCACCTTCCAATGCCATTACATTGGGGGGTTAGGGCTTCAACATATGAGTCTTGGGGGGACACATTCAGTCTGTAATATAAAACCATATGCAAGTCACTATGCTATTAACATCACATATGTTACCTCATTGATATTCACACATTGATATTTAACCACTAAGGTTAAATATACAGAGATATCTAGCAGTATGATCCAACTCTCCTTGGACCCAAACAGAACGACAATGACAATTATTTTCTCTCCCAGTATCAATCTGTTAGTAGGAATGACATTTTTATGAAACTGAGGCCCTAAAGCCTTTGAAATGTACTGTAACTCGCATCAGAAATCCATCACCCTTCTTTTCTCCATGATGACAATTGAAGCCTCACACACTCAGTTGCATTTGGCCTGTGTCTGTATAATATTGTTGCTTGGTTGAGTAAATATTCTAGTTCTGGCTGTCCCTGACTTTGCTCAATTATGTTATAAACTTTGATATAGGTCACTTTAGCACCCCTTCTTTCCCTCATCCCAGTGTCTGCTATTTGATTTTATTATTTTATTTTATGCTTTAGAAAGAGAGAGAGAAGGTGGGAAGGGGCAGGGAGAGGGAGCGAGATAATCTCAAGCAGACTCCGCCATGAGCGTGGAGACAGAAGCTGAGCACAATCTCAGAACCCTCACGACAGGAGCTAAAATCAAGAGTCAGAAGCTCAACCCACTGAGACACCCAGGCGCTCTTCAGAGCCTGCGATTTTAATAATTCCACTCCTTCTGCTCTTTTCTGGTATTCGTAGTATTCTCTTTTTCAGTATCCTTATTACCTTCTTTCTGCCTCATCTTCTGTTACTGGTAGCCTAACCACAAATGCACCTGTTGTCGACTGATTAACAGATCCCAAAGATGTCCATGTCCTGATTCTTGAAAATGGTGAATATGTAAACTTCCATGGCAAGAGAGGTATCACTAAAGATCTTGAGATGGGGAGATTATCCTGAATTATCCAGATAGAACCAATGTAATCACATGGGTCCTTATAAGAGGAGGCAGGAGGATCAGCTTTAGAAGCAGGAAATGTGATAAGAGAAGCAAGTGGCTGGAGTCATGGAGGGGAAAGAACCACATACCAGGAATGGAGGACAGCCTCTAATGCTAAAAATACATAGGAATGGGTTCTCTCTTTCAAGAAGAGACTTCAAAAGGAGCCAGTGCTGCTGACATACTTACTTTATGACTCTCATTTTGGACTTCTGAATTTCAGAATTTATAAGATAACGGTTCTGTGTTGTTTTAACCCACTAAATTTATAGAAATTTGTTACAGCACTAATAAGAAACAAATACCCGGGCGCCTGGGTGGCTCAGTTGGTTAAGCAACTGCCTTCAGCTCAGGTCATGATCCTGGGGTCCCAGGATTGAGTCCCACGTCAGGCTCCCTGCCCAGTGGGGAGTCTGCTTCTCCCTCTGACCTCTCCCCTCTCATGTTCTCTCTCTCTCTCTCATTCCTCTCTTTCTCTCAGATAAATAAATAAAATCTTTAAAAAGAAAGAAAGAAAGACAGACAGACTCTTCTTCACAGGCTATTCTTTAAAAATCCTTCAATAAGTAAGTCCCATGAAAGGTTTACCTAACAACTCAACATGTTCTAAATGATTGAGAATATGAATTGCTTAAATATGAAGCAGGGCTGGATTAAGAAATGTGGAAGACCTTGAAAGGGAAATAACTGGACCACGTTCATATCAATGAAACTTACGTGTTGTTTCAGCATGTGTTTGGGCAGACGAAACGGATTCTTTTTTTCTCAGCAATGACCTCCCACTGCCCAGCATGTGATACCATACATGTAGCACATGAACAATATTGATTAACTGACTGACTAGACGCCATATTTTTATTTTTTCTTAATTTATTTTTTTTAAAGATTTATTTATTTCTTTACTTATTCGACAGACAGAGATCACAAGTAGGCAGAAAGGCAGGCAGAGAGAGAGGAGGAAGCAGGCTCCCTGCTGAGCAGAAAGTCCGATGTGGGGCTCCATCCCAGGACCCTGGGATCGTGACCTGAGCCGAAGGCAGAGGCTTTAACCCACTGAGCCACCCAGGTGCCCCTGGACGCCATATTTTTAAACAAAGAGCTTATTTACATTTATGACTCTTAAATCTAGGTGAGGAAATATGCCACCCATTCTCAGAAGTCAGTGCTAGGGAATACTTCATTTGGTTTCAGGATATCAACTGCTCTGATGACCAGTCTCAGAAAGCTGTCAGCTGGCTATCTTAGGGTTATGATTATAAACCTGTACCATACAGCTTATATAGGACCGCCAAAGAAAATATTCTCAAAACACAGAAATTTTATATGTATTTTATATGCACTTCTGAAATTTTATATGTATTTATCTACTCAGTTGAAGTAGAACCAATATTTCACCAATGAGAAAGGATTGCAAGTAAACACCTAAGTTAACTGGAATCATGTTTCTGATTTGCCTCGTGTCATTTTCTTGCTTCTGACAGACTGGTATCAGTGGAATATCCAGTAAACTGTCCTTCATTTGCCTTTGATTCCCAAATACTTCTTAAAAAAAAAAAAAAAAAGAAAGAAAGAAAGGAAGGAAGGAAAAAAGACAGAAGAGAAAAGAAAAAGCTAATCTTGTGTCTGAGCCAGCAAAAGTATGGCTTCATCAGGAAACACTGAAAAATAAAATTATCCTTTTATAATCACTCAAAATCTTCAATTTAAAATGTCCACCGTGGACTGGAAAAGGGTTTTTTGTCAAAGAAAAAAAAAAAAAACCCAAAAACTAATTTGAGCTTCATTTTCTTTTTGTAGCACTAATCATGTTTTGCTATCTTCTCCCATGTCTCCTCACCTGACTTCAACTCCTTCACAATCCTAACTTCCACAGATGATCCTTTCCATTTGGGAAGATCACCTGAGCAGTCTGCCCTGGACTCAGCTGCCTCTGTCTTTCATAACTCCCCTACACACTCCCTAACTGACCAGTGTTGACCCGAGTAGGTAGGGACAACTCTATGCCCCTATTCAGTAGGAAGAAGTTACAGAAGATGAAACCTTCCACCTTCTACAATCTTAAAGATTTAAGGGTCAGAATTGTTCAGTGGGGAATGATGTGGGAAACAGAGGCAGAAGAAAATCATTAAAATTCCTTACCTACTGACAAGCCCTTGAAACAGACAGAATAGCTCTCCCCTGGGGACTCACTGCCCTCACCTTGAGATTTTGCTAAGGACAATGCTAGCCTGACCCACCCCCTACTCCAACAGGTCCAACCAGGATCCTCTAAGTCTACTTTAATAATTCCTTTAGGAAACTTTATCTCTAAACCTCCAAGATAGTGTCAGCAATCATTCCCAAGCATATGACCCACTGATCTACATCTAACGGGTCTCACAAGAAGATTTTTATTACTGGTAATAAATAACCTTTCTCCTAACAATAGCTAGCCCCTCAAGGTCCTGGAGACCTTGCTTCCAAAATTCCTTAGAGACTCACATCATCTCTAATCCCCTTTGTCCTCACCCACCACCGAGTCCACCCCTACTCTGCCTTTAAAAACTCTTGACTGTAATCTGGTTCGGGGTCCAAGTCCCTACTCAGCTGTGTCAGGTATACTTGGGCTCAAGCTTAAGCTTGTTAAATAAACCCTCGTGTGATTGAATCCATGCATCTTGGTGGTCTCTCGGACACAAAAACTTGGGCATAACAACGTGAATTCAATTCTAGACTAACTTGCTTACATAGTTAGGTAAACTTGAACAAATTATTTAATCTTTCCAAACCTCAGATTTTCATTTGTAAACTAAATAAAAGAAAAATAATAATGGGAAGTGTGTACTCATGCACTGAAATATTGATTGAATGCCTATTGAGACTGTTAGGCTTTCCAATTAGAGGGAAAGCTACTACTTGATTTCCTGGGATTATTGTACAAATTAAGGAGATAATTCTTGGGATGTCTTACTACCTAGAACATAATAGGCCCTTAATAAATATTAACTATTATTAGTAGTTGACCTAATAGTGGTAAAATAGGGGACACTGGTAAGAACTAGTCTATGTTCATGTCTTCCTCAGGACTAATGAGGAATGTGTCAGTGATAATTATGAAAACATTTTAGAAACAGAAATGTTATATAAAGACAAGACATTAATACTCACAAATCCTACAATTTGCCAGTTACAAATGGAGAGCTTAAAAGCACCCAATCCCCACATCTGCCATTTTTTTGGCAGCCAGTAAACAAGGCATATTTTCAATTAAATGGTTGTTTACCTTTTACACCACACCAACTCTAACACACTCTGAAAGAGAAAGCTCCTTCTTCAAAGAATACACTTCTTGCCTGGTGTGAAGATTCTGTTAGATTTCTGAAGAAACTGTTATTGGTTTGTACTGATGCTAAAAAAGGACCATTGTATCTGGCACTGTGTTGGGTATTTTTGGAGAAACTAAACAGGATACTTCTGATGTTTTAGAAACTAAGCTAAAATGAATCCAGCAAATAAGTGTATCTGAATATAGACAAAGTGTTCCTGAATGTGAAAAACTGCCTTGGTGAGTAGGGATAATCTACTAGGGCAAAGCTTGGCAACAGGAAATGGGTTGAATTTTGAGTAGATATGTGTCCAGAATCTGGATCTGGGAAAGAATTCACCATCACAACCTTCCTGCTCCAGGGCATAGGCAATGAGAGCGTGTTTCATGGAGTTTGAGCTAAGAAAAGAAGGTGTTTCAGAGGATCAGGATGAATACACAGCAACACATTGTAATATTTTATGGGTTTTTTTCCCCATTTTTTACCTTTCTTCCAAAATCTGATCATACTGTGTATTATTTTATTATTTATTTATGTATTATTTTTATTTATTTTTTATTCTGATTTATTTGTTTATTTTTAAGAAAGAGAGAGTGCTGGGGTAGGGAGAAGCAGAGGGTGATGGAGAGAGGGAATCTTTTTTTTTTTTTTTAAGACTTTATTGGTCTATTTGACAGAGAGAGAGGGAACAAAAGCAGGGGGAGTAGGAGATGAAGAAGCAGGTTTCCCATTGAGCAGGGAGCCCAATGAGGGGCTCAATTCCTGGGATCATGACCTGAGCCAAAAGCAGGGGCTTTAACCCACTGAGCCACCCAGGCACCCCAGAGAGAGAGGGAATCTTAAGCAGACTCCATGAACAGCATAGAGTCTGACATGGGGCTCAACTTATGACCCTGAGGTCATGACTCGACCCATAATCAAGAGTCAGGTGCTCAATTGACTCAGCCACCCTGGTGCCCCATAATGTGTGTTATTTTAGATCTTTCTTTTATCACTGATCTCTTCTACATCATGAACTCGGATCTCCATACATTTTTTTCTCCCCTGCTAAGTGAATCCTCTTGCTGTATGCTAAACTGGCTTAGCATGTATAGCTGTATGCTAAACTGGCTTAGCATGTATAGTTTAACTCCATTCTTTTAGTGTGACATGAGGTTAAGAATACTTTTAGGAAACTGTTTGAGTTGGACACCAATTGATGATGTATTTTTCTCTAGTTTCCAAATCTTTTTTCTGATTTTCATTTGCTTTTGGGGAGAGATTAATGATGCTTAATAGCAGTACTACAAATATTAAGAGGAACTGTGTTAAGACCACGGACTTCATTCTTTTCCTAAACCTTAACACAATGCCTTCTGCCTGGAGCTTGGCCCCTGTTCCCTCCTACCTAATCTGTTCTCTGCCCCCCTTTCAACTTCTGGGCTGAAATCATTTACAGTGAGGTCCTAAGAAGTTTTACAGAACAGACTCCATTTAATGCTCTGCTAATATTTTGTAACCAGCATTGTTTTCTTTAGGAAAGAAACCAGGAAAGAAGTAAAACTCAAACCACTTGCCATTTGCCTACTATAGAGTGATGTCATTCAAAAAACTCTGACTTAGGGCGCCTGGGTGGCTCAGTGGGTTAAGCCGCTGCCTTCGGCTCGGGTCATGATCTCAGAGTCCTGGGATCGAGTCCCACATCGGGCTCTCTGCTCAGCGAAGAGCCTGCTTCCCTCTCTCTCTCTCTGCCTGCCTCTCTGCCTACTTGTGATTTCTCTCTGTCAAATAAATAAATAAAATCTTTAAAAAAAAAAAAAAAAGATTAAAATTCCCCTTCCCAATTTCATTTAAAAAAAAAAAAAAAAAAAAACTCTGACTTAAAATTTCCTCAGAAAACCTTGCAACTTGAATTTCATAACTTTTTAATATTAAAGAATTTCAAATCTTGGCCACCTGAAAAGGCCCACTCTGTCAGCTTCATTCTGTTCTTCTAGGACCTCTTCTGTTGCCTTTTGAAAAGATGCAGGGGATGATAAGAGGAAATATTGGACCAATAGGAGAGTTTTGAAGGAGGAATACAATCACTACTGCAGAATAAATGAGATTATAATTATACCATTGAACTGTGATAGAACATCCTTCCAAATAGAAATTAGCATACCACAAATGTGCAATTAGCACCCAATAAATCACGCTAAGAAGAGTGTCAATACAGTAAGGTGTACCCAGTCATCACAATTAATGCCTGTGTCCTGTATTGGAGAAGGCAAGCTGTTTTCATGTTACAGTCATTAGGGATGAGATTGTTTCTGCAGCTGAATTGTTGCAAGCAGTTAAGTATCTAATAGAGAAGCTGCACTTTGAACAAGACCCATTGCTTTTAAATCCTGCAAACTACAGGAGTCGCTTAGCCTTTAAAGAAAATAATAATAATAGAGTCTATTTTATCTGAAATGGGGCAACTTTGCAAGAGCATTTAATTAAAGCAAAAAGGGATTCTTCTTATCTAAAGAAGGGCTTTGTTTTCCTTCCTGTTGCTTAATTTCCCAACCAGAGTCAGAGATACCAAAGCCAACTCTGAATATTCAGCAAAAGACCATTCAAAACAAACAGATGCTTGATTTGCAAATGAATCCCAAAGGAAACACCCAAGGAGGAGGTGGTGTTTGCCTTCCTTGGATTCTGGAATTTTCAACTGTGAATGGAAAGGTGGATGGATTAAAAATGGGAAGAGTAAAGCGAGGCAGGAATTGCAAAATTTGAATTGTAGAATCTGCCACAAATTGAATCTGCCACATGTTGCCTGTCTAATTGGTCTAGCTTTAGATGGGTATGTAATTTGGTTACTAGGATTCCTTCAGTCATGTAGGCAGGAAGACAAAAGAATTGAGAGAAGCATGCTAGTGGATAGCAGGTATACCTTGGAGACAGGACTGAAATTATGTTCTATTTCGATTGCAGTAAACAAAACCAAACCAAACCACGGTGGCTGAGTGGCTCTGTCGGCTAAATGTCCAACTCTTGGTTTCAGCTCAGGTCATGATCTCCTGGGTCCTGAGATATAGACCCATGCTTGAAGATTCCCTCTGTTCCTCCCCTCCAAAACTCTCTTTCTTTCTCTCTTTCAAATAAATAAAGAAATCTTTAAACAACAACAACAACAATAGGAGGCTTTTTAAAAGAGGGGAAATAAGCTGGTATTTTTTTTTTCTTAAAGATTTTATTTATTTATTTGTCAGAGAGAGTGAGCACAGGCAGACAGAGTGGCAGGCAGAGGCAGAGGGAGAAGCAGGCTCCCTGCTGAGCAAGGAGCCTGAGGTGGGACTAGATCCCAGGATACTGGGATCATGACCAGAGCTGAAGTCAGCTGCTTAACCAACGAGCCACCCAGGCATCCCGCTGGTAATGTGTTTTAAAACTATCATTTTTCCAGATGAACTCCAGAGTACAGATCATGGGATGGTTAGGATCTTCTAAACAGTGAGAGGTAATGAATGGCTTGGTGGTGAGGGTCATAGCAGTGGAGTCAGTAAGAAGAGTTTGGGCTCAGATTGCATTTTAGAGGTAAGCATTGGATTTACTAATAGATTAGAAGTTGGGATCTAAAGGAAAGAGTAAGGAATTAAGCATGAGTCTGATTCATTGCATGTGGTTGCCATTTGCTGGGATTAAAAGTCTTCAGGTGGGAGTGAGGATGGAAATGAGTGTTTTGCCATATTAACAACTATGCTTGGTAGAAATTTAACTAGCAGAGGTGAATATATAGTTAAAATGAATCTAGCACTCAGGGTATGGTGTCCAGCTAGAGGTGGAAAGCAGAAAGTCATTAACACATAGTTGATATTTAACATCCTTGGGCAGGCTGACATCATCTAAGAAGGAATGTGCATAGAGGGGCCAGAGGAGCAGAGCCCTGGAGTGCTTCAAACCCTGTGAAGTGGCGTAAGAAATGACAAAGTTTTAAAGACGTAAATAGTACCATGGAGATGGGAGTGGGCATAGAGAAAAGGGAGGACAGTATTTTGTCGGACTTTGTTTTTCAGTGGCTGCTGTGAAGGCTTGTATATCATCGGGAATTATCTGATAAAGAAGGAGAAAACGATGAATCAGGAAAGATAGGAGATGAATTCAGGAATTAAGTCATTCAAAGGAATAAGCATAGTGTTGGAAGTACAAAGGAAGGAACTGGGTTACTCATTTCTTTAAAAGATTTTATTTATTTATTTGATAGACAGAAATTACAAGGAGTCAGAGAGGCAGGCAGGGAGAGAGGAGGAAGCAGGGTCCCTACTGAGCAGAGAGCCCGATGCTGGATCCCAGGACCCTGAGCTCATGACTGGAGCCAAAGTCAGAGGCTTTAACCCACTGACCCACCCAGGCGCTCCTGGGTTATGTAAGGACCTATTTAGAAACTGTCCCTTCTCCCCTTCCCCCAGGGGATTTATTGGTAACAAAGCCCAGATAGAAAGGTGAGTCAGGCCAGGTGGAGACATCGGATCAGTGAGGGGGGATGCATACTCTCTCCCTGGTTACCAATGAGTATGGGCCCCGCCCTTTGGGAGCCCTTTTGACGCCAATCCCAATCAAGGTGTAATAGGCTGGTTCAAATGTCTACTAGGGTAAATTGTAACTCAGTTGGTCACCTAGCATCATTGTGGAGTTTCCTGTGTGTTTTACAATCTCATTGGCCACTTGTGCATGGCCAGGCCTAATTGCATGGCCTTTGCCCTTAAAAGCTAGCCTGTGAAACAGAGAAGGGTCGCCCTCTCTTGGAAGAGGTGAGGCCCCGAACATTCGGTTAGATTCTTGATGCCTGGGGCGAAATAAAGCTTTGCTTGACCTTCGCTTTGTATCAGTCTTGCTCCTTTAATCAGGGACCCATCATTGGGGCATAACAGGTTACTCATTTGATAATAATAAGAAAAGAAAACTAAGTGTTCTTCTTTTTGATTCAGTGTAAAGTCATTTTTACCTGATTTAATTTATTTTTCTTTTTTTTTTTTTGTGGCTAGGTGATATGCAGAGAGTGAGGAAAATAAGATATTTTGGAGACTGGAGGAAACAAAAGAAAGGATGAAATAGTTGTTTGGGAGAATGTGAAGATGAATCCACTAAGGAAGGTCGTGAGATTGTCTGGCTCTAGGACAGACTTGTTGAGAGTTGTGATTCTAAATATCATGCGAGCTCAGGCAGCGTGATTGTTATGTGATTTTTTCTAGTAACATTAGCTACCTGGATGCAGGTAGAAAGTTCAGGAGAGTTGGTTTTAACCAGGATGGGAGGTTTGCCAGTAGAGCCTAGCATGGAAAAGTCTGGCAGTCAAAGGTATTGGCAAGGGAGCAGCTCGAATGTAAGACCATAGGGTCTAGAAGGAGCAAATAAGAAAGTGAGGACCTGATGAGTTAATGACTAGAAGAAAGCATTTGATTCTGTCAATTAGATGTAACAAGGAGGTCAGACTGCAGAATATCTGAAATAAATATTTCTGATGTAATGGATTCATTCATGTTTCCAATCCCTATAGGAGAATTGTTTGGGTTACTTTCTAAGGTAGGATAGAGGACACAGAGATAAAGTGTTGAGAAGTCAAGGACATCTTCATACATGTCAGAGTCACCCATAATTCTGATGGGAGTAGCAGTGAAGAGAATGAGGGTAAGCCAGGTACTGGGGTCTTCAGTGGGTATAGATTATAGTTAGAAGCGGGAATTGGAAGGTAAGTGCAGACAATGTATGCAACAATGGTGGTGACAATTCTGAAGAAGAGGAATGAAGAATAAGGGACTCGCTAGCACACCACCAGCCTCTGAGGTTGCCAGGACAAGGAAGAACAGTTTACCATCTACAGAAAAGCAAAGAACTCTCTCTTCAAAGTCATTACATGGTTTTTAATCAAATATTCTGTGGTTCAATGGTTTTCCTCCTTCAACAAACTTGTCCCTAAATTATTTAGGAAATATCACCAATAAAATATGGATATATCTGATCATATTCAGAAAAAATGGGCTGTCTCTAAAGCATATTCTAAATGATGCTAATCTGAATTATTTTCCACATGAAATTTATTGGGATGAATACAGACTAGCATAGCAGGGAGTTACAGATTAGGAATCTTGAAAAATGAAACAAACAAACCCCATGTATGTGTGTCTTTTCAGTCATTCCCTACCTAATTATCCTTCTGGAAATCACTAAATGGCTCTGAGTCTTGGTGTTTCCACCTGGGAACTCAGGATAATGATAAATCTTTGGAGAACTCTTGGAAGGATTAAAGTAGCTCATATAAAGTAATTTCACAGTACACATCAAATATTAGCTTCTAGGTAAATAATAGTAGTTACGTTATATTGAAGATGTGATATTTTATTATTTTTACCATATATCACTGCATTTCTCTAATTAATTAATTAGTTAATTAATTTTTGATCATATCTTATAGTTTTTATTTCTTTTATTTATGGTTAAAATATCATGTACATAGCAAATGTATCTATTTTGTGTGAAATAAGTTAGCTCTGGCAAAATTACTTTAATTTTTAAAATTAAGATGATTTTTTTTTTTTTTTTGAGAGCAGTTTAAAGTTCAGAGCAAAATTGGGAGGAAGGCACAGAGATGTTCCATCTACTAACTGCCCCCTTGTGTGCACAGCCTTCCCCATTATCAAGGCCCCACCATCAGACTGGTACATTTGTTTCAACTGATACACCTATATTACACATCACCACCACCCAAAGTCTGTATTTTACATTACAGTTCACTGTTGATGCTGTGTATTCTACAGGTTTTGACAAATGTGTAATGACATGTATCCATTGTTATATTATCACAGTACTTTCACTGTCCTAAAAACCCTTTGTGTTCCACTTATTGTATCTCTTTTTCCCAACCTCCTGGCAACCATGGGTCCCTTTATTTCTCATAGTTTTGTCTTTTCTGCAACATCATATAGTTGGAATCCTGCAGCATGTAGACTTTGCAGATTGCTTCTCTCACTTAGTCATACTCTTTAAGATTTCTCCATGTCTTCTCATGGATTGACAGCTCATTTCTTTTTAGGGTTAAATAATATTCCATTGTCTGGATATACTGCCATTTATTTATCCATTCACTCACTGAAGAACATCTTGGTTATTTCTGAATTTGGGCAATCATAAAATAAAGCTGTTATAAGCATCCATGTACAGGTTTTTGGGTGGATATGTTTTTCAACTCTTTTGGGTAAATTCTAAGGGGAAGGGTTGCTGGATCATATTGAAGAGTAAGTTTAATTTTGTCAGAGACTGTCAAACTGTTTCCCAAAGTATCTGTACCAGTTTTTATTCCCATCAGCAAGGAATGAGAGGTCCTTTTGTTCCACATCTTCATAAGCCTTTGGTGTTGTCAGTACTTTGGATTTTGGCCATTCTAGTAAGACATCTCATCTTACTTCATTTTGTTTTTTATTTACAATTCCATTATGACATATGATATGGAGGATCTTTTCATTTGTTTGGTATTTGTATATCTTCTTTGGTGTAGTGTCTATTCTGATCTCTGCCTCATTTTTAAAACAGATTGTTTTCCTATTGTTGAGGTTGAAGTGTTCTTTGTATATTCTGGGTAATAGTTCTTTTTCACATATGTCTTTTACAAACGTGTTCTTGTAGTCTGTAGCTGGTTCTCTCAAACTGTTGACAGTATCTTTTAATAGAGTGGAAGTTTTCAGTTTTAATAAAGTCTATTTTATCAATTATTTCTCTCATAGATCGTGCCTTTGGTCTTGTATCTAAAATATCATCACCTCATCTGAGATAATCTAGGTTTTCTCTTACGTTATCTTCCAGGAGTTTTATAGTTTTGTGTTTTTCATTTTGATCTGTGATCCATTTTCAGTTAATTTAATTTTTGTGAAGGATATAGATTTTCTGTGTCTGGATTCTTTTTTTTTTTTTTTTTTTTTGCCTGTGGATGTTCAGTTGCTCCAGCACTATTCAACTATTTGTTGAAGAAACTATCTTTGCTTCACTGTATTGGCTTTGATTCTTGGTCAAAGGTCAATTAACTATATTTATGTGTGTCTATTTCTGGGTTTTCTATTCTATTCCATTTATCTGTTTGTCTATGGTTTTTCATCAGTACCAGAATGTCTTGATTACTGTATCTTTATAGTAAATCTCAAAGTTGTATAGTGTTAGTACTCCAAGTTTTGTTCTTCTTCAATATTTTGTTGACCTCAGATCAATTTTGGAATCAGTTTATTGATATTTACAAAAAAAAATGCTGACATTTTGGGGCACCTGAGTGGCTCAGTGGGTTAAAGCCTCTGCCTTTGGCTCAGGTCATGATCTTAAGGTTCTGGGATCAAGTCCCATGTCAGGTTCTCACTCAGCAGGGAGCCTGCTCCCCTTCCTCTCTCTCTGCCTACCTCTGCCTGCTTGAGATCTCTGTATGTCAAATAAATAAATAAAATCTTAAAAAAAAAATGCTGACATTTTGACTGGGATTTCACTGAATCTACAGCTAAATTGGGGGAAAAAATGACTCCTTGATAATATTGAGTTCTCCTCTACATGGACATGGAATTTCTCTCCACTAACTTTGTTCTTTTATTTCATTAATTAGTCATTTTAATTTTTAAAATGAATTTCATGATTTTGAAGTTACAAACCTAACCATATCACAAAGTAAATGCTAAACATTCTATAATATACAAATTGTAATTCCTATAATATATCAGATATGTAAATTTGATTATATTTAAGAAAACAATACACTTAACAACATCATTTCTTAGCTATTATTAAAGTATCCAACCCAAATTTATGATGAAAAGTTTTTTTTTCATTTGTCCTTAGAGAATATTAGGCATGGAATATAGGACATTGAGCTAAGTAAAATAATAAACATCAATTTTCTCTCAGAATCTAGCAATCATTGGGGGCCAAATTGTGATGGAAAACATTTTAAATGTGTATTAGTTACTATTGATGCATCACAAATTACCTCAAATTACCTTAAAATAGCAGACATTTCTTATCTCATATACCTTCTGAGAAATAGGAATTTGGAAACAGCTTAGATATAAAGGTTATTCATGAGGTTAGAGTCAAGTTGTCAGGCAGGGTTAGAGTCATTTCAGTGTTCAACTGGAGGCAAAGACTCTATTTCCAAACTCACATGTTGAAAAGTCTCAATTTCCTCACTGGTTATTGGTCGCAGACCTCCATTCCTGGCCAAGAGTGCCTTTCTATAGAATGCATTAGTTACATGGCAACTGATTTCCTTCAGGCAAATGATGAGAGAGAGAGGCCCAAGTTGGGAGCCATAGCTTTAATAACATGATATTTTAAGTGGTACATACAAACTTTGTTGTATGTTATGCTGTATATACAGTAATTTTAGTACAATTTCAGGGAAACTAGACAGGGGTGTAATTGTCAGGCAATGGAGATCCTGAAGAACCTTCTTGGAAGCTGGCTAACAAAATCTAAAATAACAAAGACAGTATTATATATAATATATAATTATTACACATAGTATAATATAATACTTATAATATGTATAATGATATTATACATTGTATAATATATGCATATATGAAAAGATTGAGAGAAAAATTAAGGTTTTACCATTTTCTTATCTTAACTTTGCAGTATACATGGGAAGGACCTCCTTCTTCAAAACAAACCCAACCTAACCCAGCACAACACACAGTTAGAGAGTCTTGTTAGATTACTTAATCTATTCTTTAAGAGTTTACTAGTTTGTGGTAATGCAAACAGATAAGGCCACTCTAGAAAATAGTATGGAAGTTCCTCAAAAAGTTAAAAATAGAACAACCTTATGACCCAGCACTTGCACTACTACATATTTAACCGAAGGATACAAACATAATGATTTGAAGGGACACATACACCCCAATGTTTATAGCAACAATGTCCACAATAGTCAAAATATGAAAAGAGCTCAAATGTCAATTGACAGATGAATGGATAAAGAAGATGTGGTGTATATATATATATATATATATATATATATATATACAATGGACTATTACTCAGCCATCAAAAAGACTACCATTGGCAATGATGTGGATGGACCTAGTGGGTACTATGAAAGCAAAATAAGTCAGTCAGAGAAAGAGCAACACCATATGATTTTACTCATACACTGAATGTAAGAAACAAAACAGATGAACGTAGGGGAAAGAGGGAAAAATAAAATAAGATGGAATTAGAAAGGGACACAAGCCATTAGAGAGTCTTTATGAAACAATCTGAGAGTTGCAGGAGGTGGAGGTGGGAGGGGGAATGGGATACCTGGGTGATGGCATTAGGGAGGGCATTTGATGTAATGAACACTGGGTGTGATATGCAACTGATGAATCACTAAGCTGAAATTAATAATACACTATATGTTAATTAATTTATTTAACATTTAATAAAAGTTTATGAGTGTTAGGAAAATGAACTTTTCAAAAATATTTAGAAGTTCCATCAAGAACCTGGCTTTAAAATTCAAATCCCACCAATTTAGTCACAGTTTCAAGCATCCAGGGAGAAACTAAAATGGTTCAAATCACTTCAAAACTTGCCTGTTATTTGAATATTATTCCTAATTTCTTGTTTTCCAGTAATTTTCTTTGAGCTCTATCCCTTATCTTCTTCTTCAAGTGACCCATTGCTTTGTGTGCACTATAGCCACCATCTTCAGTGATAACATGCTATGGTCATGTACACCTCCTGAGCAGTTCTTTTCAATTTCCAAACTGTTTGAAATAACATAGAAGAGTTCATTAGCAGCACAAAGAGTAATATAAGCCAGTGTTTGGTGGTGATGAACAAAGTTTTTATGCAGTAGGCATTCAGAGACATGAAACAAAACTACCAAATGGGTTTAAGTTATGGAATATGCAGTTTTCACCAAATATTTCTGACTCAAAGCCCGAATTATTTTTTAAGCCAAAATTATCTTCAGTAAAAATTTGCTTTTGTACTGAGAGGCTAGAAGCCAACGAGGTTAAAATGCCTGCTCAAATATATAAAATTTAGTAGCAGAGCTGCTATTAAAAAATTAGATATTTTGGTGTCCTACATAAGCACACTTGAGAATACACAATAAATTCAACAGAACACTCCTTCATTTGATACTGCAACAAATGAAACTCTATTGATTGGCATTTATTTTGAACCCATTTATGTCTGCAATTGTATATATGTAGTTTTAGGAAAAAATATCTTGACCGCACAAAATTGAAAATGGAAATGAGACCTTTGGACTGAAATCCCTCAACTCCTTGCTTATTTTGTCAGCTGAAAATTACAAATACCTAGAATATTATTGGGTTTTGTGCTGTTTCAATGATAGGCTCTGAGAGCACCAAGCTTAATACCTTAGATTAAATGGGACTTTTCATAAGCACAAGATGCCAGAGAGCACTACTCCTGAATATGTATGTGGACTTGTAAATATATATTTTAAAAAGAAACATAAAACAATAACAAGTAAAACTTAAGCCTGAAAATTTTCGATGGACTGTCTGAGCTGCTTTCCACCACTCTCAGGGCTTCCTGATTCTAGGACATCAGTTGTGCATTCTCAAACACTGATTATTAAATGTGTAAATAAATGTTACAGAGAGATGCATGTGTATGCATCAAACATGATAGCCTTATAATGTCAGCTAAGGTAGTATGTATGAGTCATATGTAAAGTATAATGCTGCCTATTATACATTATTATCATGTATAGAATGCATGTATCATAGGAACACAGCTATAAAAATATGTGTGCATGAAATTAAATTAAACCACACAGCCTTGCTACTTTGTAAGTAAAAATGGCCAAATAGCAAAAATTCTATATGTACCAACTTCATAGCAGTGCAGGCTATGATGAGGTAGTGAAGTTGTAAGACATTTTACTTTAATCTCTCCTGTTTTGATAAAAGGAAGAACATCCATTCTTTTCACTATCAGCAACAAATGAAAGATACCTGGATTTGAAAAGAAAGAGAAAACCAAGAAAGTTACTTGTAAATATGACAAGCCTCCCAGAATTTCTATAAGGAAGAAGACCCAAGAGAAAGAAGTGGTGAGAATCAAAGAAAGAGCACCATGTATAAATAGGAGCTGCCCTGTTGTCTCTGAGTCAGATCTGGGTAATGAGGATGAATAATGGAGACAGTAGGAACCTCCAGGGATCTCTCATCCATAACAGTAGGGCAGAGAATTCTTGCCATTTTAAGCATTGCTTCTCCCTTTCTTCTAGACAGCGCACACATTCTCAGTGATTTTTACTCCAATGCTATTTCCCTTGGATGCAGAGAACCAAAATAATCTGTTATCCTCACAAGTGTTAGTGGTACTTGCTAATGGCTGTGGTGAAGATAAGAAAGGTTTCAGGCTGTGGGTAACTCCGTTTTCCTTCCCATAAGAAAACAATGCAAGTGAGCTGACAGTGTTCTGTAGGTTGATTTCTATCCACCAAAAAACTTTGCATTTCTTGAGCGAGATACCAGTGGGTACAGATGGATTACACTCCAGGCACTTCAGTTGTAATTTATGACACTAGAGCTGGCTACTTCAAGCTTCCATGGTCAGTGCCTTGGCTTCTGCCAGTATATCCATATAGACTCTCTCTGTCATGCCCTATCATTACTTCAGAAGTCCCCCTTAAACAAAGGGTCTATGACGGTGGAATCAAGCCTGCTCCCCCCAACGTGGTCCCAGGACACATTCCTTTCTGCTCTGACCTCAGTAGCTGTGCTAACTTGGCCCCCATGCAGGCACCTTTCTGTGTGTCTGTGGTTAATGGAGGTTAATAACCACAGTCTCCTTTGTTTATGATACTCAGTAATCCTCAGGCTGAAGCCATGTAGTCTGTTGTGTCTAACAAGCTTTGGGTGACACATACCAAGTTCTCCAAGTGGTCCTTGAAGCACCCTTACTAAAGGTTGAGATGAAGAGGAAGTATTCTCTTCCCCTCCCCAGAGGTGATGGGGGAACCCAGCCCTCCATCACTGGGGCTACAAAGCATTTATCCTTGATTTCTTCACCTTCAGTCCTTGGATTCTGTCTTGGCTGAGTGCTGTGCCAAGGATCACAGAGGCATATTTTGTCCATCTTTCTGGTATACTGTCCACAGGTTGGGCAGCCTCTCACTTAGGGATGTGGGATATTTAGCACAGAGATTTTATTTTTGTCCCTTGGAATCTCAGCCAAAGAAACAAAAACAAAGAACCCACTTTACCTTTCTATTAAGCATGTTAGTTAAACAAAGAAAAATAAATGTTCCTTAGACTCTTGTACTTTATCTCTTGTCCTACACATCACAGACAACCACAGCATAATACTTTGTCATACTCCTAACCTAAAAATCGGAGTTTTGTACATAGAGTTGTCTTTTCTGAGACAGTCTAGGGCTCTGAAATGCAGGAGGCTGCTACGGACCTCTCCATCTGTATGTAGGTTCACACCACAGTCATTTAAGTTAAGAGAGACCAAATTGCCAGCAGTTGATGGGTTATTGCGATTTGAAGTCCTAATAAAATATTGGCTATTTGTTTAAGGAAAATCCTATCTTTAAAGGTCTGTAATTTTATCTTGGGCAGATGCCTATGTAAAAATAATTTAATGGTCATTGTTTTCAAGAGTATTAGTTTTGCTGGGGAAAAGTATGCCTGCAAAGAGAAATATCCAACTTTGCTAATCTGGACCTTCTGGGGCCATTTAAACTAAAAAAAGAAAAAAAAATTAAACAACAGTGTCACTAAACATGCTAAATCAGAACAGATTAAAAATAAAAATACAAATGGTTGGAAATAAGGCAATGATATTAGATAATACCATGATTATGATGATATCATTGCACATATTTACGGTTGAATAAGCCCATCTAATTATTCTGACTTCATCTTCTCTTGGCACGCAATAATTTCTGTCAATTTGCAGAAAATCTGATAACTACATGATAGGAAGGTAATAGCCGAGAAGGCTGAAATGAAGTCATGTCAGGCAGAAGTAATGTTAAGCACCGGTGCTTGAAGTTAAACCCTGTAACTATTTATTCTACATGATTCTGGCAACTCTTCTGAACTCACCAGTATATTCCAGTGGGAGTCAGTAAGGTTCCTAACAATTACTGATAAACTGATGGTGCCTCAGCCCTGAGGCAAGGAGAAGGGAGGCTTTGCAAAACATAGCTCTAAAAATAGCAGTCCTTTACTAAGCACCAACTGTATGCAAGCTTTGGGAAGACAGGGATAGAGAGGGATGATACCAGATTTATTCCCATACTTAAACAAACTATATAGCATTTAGTAGGTGTAAATAGAGATTCATGCAAATGATCCAAAATAATAGAAATTTAAAAAAAAATTTTTTTTTAAGATTTTATTTATTTATTTGACAGAGATCACAAGCAGGCAGAGAGGCAGGCAGAGAGAGAGAGGAAAGGAAGCAGGCTCCCCGCTGAGCAGAGATCCCGAAGCGGGACCCGATCCCAGGACCCTGAGATCATGACCTGGGCCGAAGGCAGAGGCTTAACCTAACCCCCTGAGCCACCCAGGCGCCCCCAAAATAATAGAAATTTTGCTGGAGGACAGAGTGCGGCCAACTCTGAAGCTAGACTTTTCAATCTGATAGGACTATTTGCAGATGTTAATGCCCTAAGTCAAAGTCTCAGCAAAAATTAGACAGTTCCGGCTACCCGTGAATGTTTGCAGCACTAAAGAAGCAGCTCTAAGCAGACCAACATCTATAGTGGCAGGGCATATGAACCCTGACCACTCACCAAGCAGCAATTCACAATAGGCTCCTTTGCTTAGTCTCTAAACCTGAGATGCAAGGGTGCCTGGGTGGTTCACTTTGTTAAGCATCCGCCTTCAGCTCAGGTCATTATCTCAGCATGCTGGGATGTGCCCCACATCAGCCTCCCTGCTCAGCAGTGAGTTTGCTCCCTCTCCTCCTGCCCCTCTCCACCCAATCGCCCTTCCCACCCCTCTCCAGCTCATGCACGCTCTCTTTCTCAAAATAAATAAGTAAAATCTTTAAAAAATAAAACTGAGATGCAAAGATTAAAAGTATCCATTTGATTTAATCCCAGTCACGAAACTCTATTCCATCAAATTAAAAAGTAGTCTGTTGGCACAAAAAATCATTTAAGTAAAAACAAAAACAAAACACAATAAAGGAGAATTAAATGTATGTAATGTGCATACAGGTTTGATCTTCAACAGATCTGGATAATGGATTTCACAATTTTGGGCAGGCCACTGAACCTTTCAATCTCAATTTACTTGCCAATAAAATGGGCTTTTCCAAAGATCTATAGAACATTTTTAAAGCACTGACCTCAGTGCATGGCAAGCAGAAAGTACCTTGTACCTGAGACTCAAAATGAAGATGCAACAGCAAATTTCTATTTTATCACAAATGTAATACAAATACTGATTTTAGTCATTGATAAAGATTCATCAAGTGCTTATTATTCCTAAATACCATTTTAGAAGTTAGTTATTCAGAGATGATGAACTGGACCCAGCTCTTAAGGGGTTTATATACTAGTTGGGGAAAACAGAAAAGCAACAAATAAATAAAAACATAACATAAAACAGAAGATGCAAGAAAATCACAAAGGATGGACATGTCATGGATGCTAAATATGGTTGTCCCTTGAAGAGCACAGGCTTGAACTGTGTAGGTGCACTTATATGGTGATTTTTTTTAAATACATACAGTACAGTACTATAAATGCATTTCTCTTCCTTATGATTTTTAATACAATTTTCTTTTCTTGAGCTAATTTTAATGTAAGAATACAATATAATACATATAACATACAAAGTATAGGTTAACTGACTCTTCATGTTATTGGTAAGACTTCTGGACAGCACTAGGCAATGAGTAGTTTAAGTTTTGGGCAACTCAGAAGTTGCATGTAGATTTTCTATTGCCCAAGGGATAGGTGCCTCTAACCACCCACCCCCACATTGTTCAAGGATTCCCTAGAGTCATGGATATATTTCATGCTGTAACTATTATGTAAGTCTAGTATTAACTGGAAATTCCTCTTCATCAGAATACTGGAAAATACTGACTTGGGAGTGGGTGGGGATTTCAGGTTAGGTTAGCATGTTGCTGGCCAGGATTTACTTCTTCTTTCATTGTTCTTGTTTCCATGACATGTCCCAATTTTGTTATGCCCCATTGTTTATTTCCTGTTATCAGAGTTAGAAGGATAACTATCTTAATCTCCCTGTCTCTCTCATTACCTCTCTCTTTTTTCCCTGAAGTTCTTATTTCAATGTAAGAGAAATTTCGCCAACCTACATGGATTCTTCTACTATTTTGTCATTACTCATCTCTGTATGTCCCTAATTCCTGTTGTTTAAATCTATACAACATTCTGGATCTTCTCTGGGAAAAATAAATTTTCTTTAAAATGATAACAGAGATTGTATACATAATCTTGTAATCATAAAACAAAATAAAATGCATGTTTCTAGTTGGGTGTTAACCAGTACTAACCCAACATTGCTCAAAAGACTTTTATGCCCTTTGTAGCTTCAAATTCTATCCTAGTAATTTCCAAACACAGCTGCAGGGGCTAATTTTAAAACTATCATTTGAAAAAGAAATCTTACCTGGGTAGGGATTTTCTATTTAAAATCATGCATTCACTGAGGTACCTGGGTGGCTCAGACAGTTAAATGTCCTACTCTTGGTTTCGGCTCTGGTCAGGATTTTAGGGTCATAGGATTTAGCCCTGTATCAGGCTCCATGCTCAGTGGGGAGTCTACTTCAGATTCTCTCTCTCTCCCTCTGCACCTCCCCCCTGCATGCACTTGCTCACTCACTCTCTTTCTGTCTCAAATAAATAAATAAGCTTAAAAAAAGAAAATCACATACTCGGGACATATTAATAAGAATGCATTTCTCTGTTATCTTGAATGTATCTACATTTGGGTGCCAGGTGTCAGAACATAATATAAATCCATGGCACAAACAGACACAGGAATACTTAGTAATTTTTGTGAAATAATATTTTGTTAAAACTAGGAGTCATCAAGATGCAACAGAAGGAGATTAAATAGAGCCTCTGTATTTTGCGAATATTGGCCACTACAGAAGCAGAACTTCCAGCAGTGACTATCCTGTCAGTTTTATTTCCATAGTATCCTAGTCAGTCTCCCTGCCTCCAAACTTACCCATATACTGTTATATCCTCCCTGATGTAGTCATTATTGTTCTTTAACAAAAAAATAATAATAATGTTGGAGCATCTGGTTGGCTCAGTCAGTTAAGCATCTGCCTTCAGCTCGGGTCATGATCTCAGGGTTCTGGGATTGAGCCCCTCATCAGACTCCGTACTCAGTGAGGAGTTTGCTTCTCCCTCTCCCTCAGCTCTACCACTCCCTTGTGTTCTTTCACTCTCTCTCAAATAAATAAAATCTTTTTTAAAAAATGAATTAGTATGACAATGTCATAGTAGAGGAAGTTTCACAGTGCAATGTATACAAATATTTAACACCTTCGAAGAGCGAAGCTCCAAGTTTAGACAAAGTCACCAAACTAGCTCTGTGACAGTTTGCAGTGATCAATCCATGTGATTTATGGCACACAATTTGTTTATTAGTGCAGTTATTTGGGTTCTTTGTTTCTACAGTTGGAGAATAAAATCAGAACACATAAAGAAAAAAGGAAAGGTGTTCACTGAATTCATAGTTGATGGCTAGATCATATTACAGAAATGTCAAAATAGAAGGGGACTGATAAGTTTGGGCAATCAAAAGGAAATTAAGTGAACTGTCCACAACACTGGGTAGGCAGTAGAGCCATCATCTTGTTCATCTACATTGAAGGTTCCCTCTGCTCTACAAGAATAATTGTCCTCACAGGTCACCAAGTGTTCATATCGGATCTGTTGCTTGGAGAGTTGACAAATTTGTCTTAGTACATTTGAAATCACTATATTTTTTTCTTGTTTGATCAGCAGTGCTGCCATGGAATTCTCATTGGCCTCAATTACCACATTGCTCTCTTTGTTAAGAAAAGAAGTGTCCTTGGAAGCCTAGAAATTATCTGTTTTCCCTCTACCTGTGTTCTGATTTTCTTTCCAAAAAAGTAATTTGAATTATTTTGATCCTCATTTAGAAGCTCTTTAGCAGCTTTCCTAGATAAAGCCAACAGGGCATACAATGGACATGCAAGTTTCTCTAATTTCCAGTTTCACCAAAGCATCATTTTTTCCAGGTATATAAAAGTCCCTCCAAGTTCCCAAGTCTACCAGAGAGTTTGTGCACATTCTGTTTCCTTTCTGACTTTCCTCTTCTTAGTCCTTTTTTCAGGATCTAGCTCTATGCCACCCTCTGGGTAATACCTTTCATAAATGGTTACCAGCTTTTCTCTACTCCCCTAGTCTATGCCTGTATTATATAATGTTTTACAATCACTGGGCTCTTTTGCCCTCAGATTCATCTTCCCACCATACTATGAGCTCCTAGAAACTTTGACAAAGTTGTGCTCTGCTTTGGTTGCCTTATCCTTCATATAGTACCTGATTTTTTCCTCTCTGACACTGTCTCCTTAAAGCATTCCTAGTACCAGATAAGTCTCTCTGTGTGTAGCCCTGCTCACACTGGTCTATGTCACACACACACACACACACACACACACACACACACACGTGAAAAGTTATTGTGATTGGAAAAGAAAACATCAGAATCTCGGGGAAAAAGAAGTCTTCAGTCTTTGTTTCCATTATTGTTAGAATAAAACCCAATTGTGTATTTATTACAGAGATGTAATTCTAGGCTATAAGTCAAGGAAAAGATGTTCAGAAAGTGCATTTTCAAAACAAATTTAGAGATAATGCCATAACAGGCTTTGGTTTTTGTAATGAATATTCCAAAGTGTTTAGTTTCTGTGCATTTAGTGGCAATGTACTATATCTGCCATTAATACACATACTCTAGTAAAAATGTTTGACAGAATATGTCCAGCAATAATAATAATTTGCACTTATAACTCAAAACTAATAGCTCAGAGCACCTCACAATGTGCTGTTTAATATCTGCTCATTCCCATATGCTACTTATTTCATCTCCATTCATCCTGCAAGGTATGTGAGTATATGACTTTCATTAAAATAATAAAAATAAATGAAATGTTTAATATGAAAAAAACTGAATTCTTTTTTACAACTGTCTAGGATAACTGGAGAGCTGGAAGCTGGGGAAGGAAACATAAAGAATATTTATTTGTTTTTTCTCTATGCTCTAGGACCATGTGGTACAGATGAGTGCAAATAGGTTCTTGTGGATGATGTACTTGTTTGAGTAATTGACTTTAATAGGAGTTTTGAGAGTCAAGTTTCTGATTATAATTCAGGAAGTCTTCCACCCCCCCCCACCCCCGCCACGTTTTCTCTGATAACCTCAGCAAACAGCACCCATGGAGGGGAGAAGCAGACAACTTACTTTATATAGTAACTGGTCTGGAGATCTCCTGTAAAGGATTTCAAGACTTACCACTAAATCTGTCTTCTCTTTGGGGATCTTTGGGTTTTCTCAGTCTTTGGCTGGCTTCTGAATATAACTTTGGACAGAAAGCCAAGGTTTTGCCACGCTCACCTTGTTTGGTTTCCTTCTCTCAGAATCATAGCCCTATACTGGACATTGTGAAGGCATAGTGAAGATCTTGGTTATGGGATTAGATCTAAAAACAGGTCAAATATTTGTGTCCAATTTTCTAGTTGTCTTCCAGTGAGAGAATATTTTAGTCCCTGCTACTCCCCCGCTATCAGTAGGAGTCATTTTCTCTTAATAAACATATATTTATTAAAATGTTCTTCTAGTCTTAGGTCTGGCAAACTACATTTTGCCAGAAATTCTTTTTATCCCAATCGTCAAGTGTATTTTTGTATCATTTTTTCTTAGTATCCTCTCGTTCTTTCCTTCATGTCTGCTGTATCTATTGTGATCTCCCCTTCCTCATTCCTGATACTTAAAGTTTTAAGTTCTCTTATTTTTTGATCAATAGGATTGGAGTTCTATCAACTTTGTTTGTTAATATGGTGTGATACAGATTTCTTTTCCATTTCAGGAATACATGCTCTTTGGCTAAATCCAAAGCCAGTGAAGAGGGGAGGGGAAAAAGGAGTATGAATGAAACATTTGGGGCAGAGGAATTCAATTTCTCACATTGAGTAGCTTCTTGTTCTGATACCCTGCTTAAACCAAATTCCATGTATCATCTACATTGACTCATATCTGTTCACCCTTTGACCTTACAAGGGGCACTGCCCTGTTTCTTCATATTTGTTGGGATTACAGAGAAAGAAGATAGGCAAACTTGGTGAAAGTAATAGCTTCAGGTTGAGTATTTTATTCCTTTGCTCAAAATCCTCCCACATGCGAATGATTTCTTGGGCATAAGCACCAGTTTACCATCATTTCTGGTCTCAACACTTCCCCACCTATCTCTATCCCCGCAGCCTTCAATTTTTTTCTTTATCCATTCATAGGTGGACATTTGTGTTTGTTGTGTGCTTGCTGCGGTCAGCATGGCTCTGCAAAATTAGGGAAGGTTCAGAACCTGAAGGTCTAGCGGTATTCTTAAGTGAGACAGTCTAGTTATCTACTTGCCTAGTCCTTTGCAATCTGTCTACAGCACATTCTCAACTGAAAAGTCCCATGAGTCCTCATTGTTTCCTTAGAATAAGGGCAATCAACCTCAGAAATGTGTCCTATAAATTTCTTTCCTAAATATTATTTTATATGGTATTCTACACAAATGAGTTTTTGTTCTGTCTCCAAATTTGCAATATCTCACATATATATAAACACATGTCTAGGCACAGACACAAATACAAACCATCCATATATAATGTATGCATTGATACACTTATGTACATATACTTATATCAGTATTTTTCAATAGAATAAACGTGGAAGGATATAAATGTCATTTAATAGTGATTTCTTAGACAGAATGAGTGTGGGAGGTGATGAGGGGAAAGGAGTACTTTTGTTTTCTTTAATTTTTTTTTCACTGAGCTTATAATAGCTTTTTACTTAAAATAAATGTGTTAAAAAAATCCATGCCTATTCTGTGTTCTGTTTTACATATTTTTGGGTTTTTTTTTCCACTATCATGAAAGAACACATTGATAGTTTAAGCTTTATACACCCTAATCCTGAAATTATTTTCCTGGCCTGTGTTTTGTGGATTGTCTGGTTGAGGTATAATTCATTTTGTCATTTTCTTAATGTAATACATAGCCCTCAAAACTTCTGGGGTCCCTGTTTATCTCAGGATGAAATGTGTGCAGATGGCATTATTTACTTGCAGAAAGTTCAAAAATCTCCAAATGACCTCTTCTCTCTTCAGCATAAATGGAAGGAAGCATTAAATACCTTTCAATCAGATTAGTCATTGAGTTGACAGTCTACATTTGGATATCTATATTTGGCAATCAGATTTCCTGGAATTTAATGAGCTTGATCAAATTTATAGTTTAAGACCTCGAGTAAATAATTATTATATAAGCAATTTCACTTTGTTGCCATAATAATGGAAATATAAGAAGCTCACTTTGTGTTCAACATGGAAGTTTTAAAGAAAAGACAGTTTTTAAAATGTCAATTTAGAAGAAGGCCAACAACAGCTCACTTTCTATTCTGTCTTTATAGTCCAATTACCATGATATTATGTGTTAGATAGCTTTCTCTAAGTTCTAGAAACTTAGATATTAGGAAGCAATACCTTATAGTAATAATTTTAAAAATTATTATATCGTTTCATTTGCTTTAATTCTGTCCCATCCTGTGTTGAAAACTATAGGTCTTGATCTTGCTTAAGATCAAGAAGATGATAGTCTAACTGGTGAGACATATACATAATGATATATATATATATATAATTACAAAACACAACCCAGTAGTCCACATAATGAAACTCTAAATTCTGTGGTGTAAATAGATGACCTGGAAAGAAAGGGAGATTTGAGTCATATGGAAGTCTTATGTGAAAATGTGAGGAGTTCTGCAAAAGTCTTGTAGATATTTAATTCACCAAAGACACATATTAAAGACAATTATGGTCTATATAAGTAGTTAGGTGCTTAGTGGGTTACAGAGATGAATAAAATATAATTATTTGTTTGGAGCTTTACAGTTTAGCTATACAGATGTATAGCTAAGTCCAGAACAGATATGCTGAGTACTACAATGGCAAAGGCACAAGGAGATTGGCGAAATGAATGCTTTAATTCCCAAAAAGAGAACGTTTTTTAGAGAAGGTGTGTTTGAGTTAGCTCTTGAGGGATTGATAGGAATCCAATAAAAATTGATGAAAGATGCTATGGGGAGAAGAGGATGTAGTGTATTTATTGTAATTTATTGTATTCATGATCATAATTAAAACAGCCACTCTGATTCCAGGCCTTTTGTCCTTTACCTTATAATTATTTTCTCCTCTAACTCTGAACTCAGAAAATTACCTTCTTAGTCCACTAAGATGTTAAGAAATTTTGCAGAAGCAGAGGATTATCAGAAGTGCACGACTCTCAAAGTTATTGTGTGCCCAGGTTTATTTCAATGTTGCCGCTCAAATCAGATGCATAGAATACCCACAACATTTTTTAAAGGGATCTCTATAGGGTAAAAAGCCACCTTCCTAAACTAAACTTAAAATAAAATAAAGTTTTAGGAAGTCAGGAAACAACCTAAGGAAATTTCTCAAAAGACATTATTTTCAAATACTCTTCTAAGAGGTGGATAAAGACCATTATAAGGAAGTAGTTCACAGCGTGTAAAAGGCTAAAACAGGAACTGATAAAGGAACAGTCTGACCCTTGTTGTTGAGGGACTTGGTAACATGTGCTTCATTGCTTTCAGAGAGCTATTGAGAAGTGGCTACCCTGTGCTTCTTATCCTTTCCATTTGTGGATGGCAGTGACGATTGCAGATATCTTGCCTCTGTCTCATCACTGACTTTTGGGTGAGTAGGAAAATAACTTGTCTTAGCTGATAATTCTCCATATAAAAAGCTGCCAAATCTGAGATTCATGTAGACCTGATGTGAGTCATAAGACCCTAAGCTTTGATTCTGATGTTGATTAGGTGAGACTCATGGGTGTCCTGTGAGTGAGTGTGTGTCTTTTGCAAGCTGAAGGCCAGAGAGGGGAGACTACAAAATACTGATTGCATTAAAGACCCTAATTCATTTTTCTCCACCTATGCCCTTTATCCTGTAACTTTCCCTGTGATCTCCTCCACTCTGACTTTGAGCTCAGCCACATAATGTTGTACCCAATGAGATGTTAGTAACATGACGCAATCAGCAACTTGAAAAGTGAATTTCTGTTGAAAATCTTCCACAGTTGTGATTCCTCTCACTTGCCCAGGACAGTGTGCTGGAGGGTGAAAGATATAAAATAGAAATGAGTTATCCTAGATAGAAATAGAAAAGAGGTCATCCTAGATCAGTTCCAAGACAGATATCTCCTAGATGAGTGAGTCAACACACCTGAGACCAGAGATCAGAAGAACCGCCCTGGAAGTCTAGCCTATATCACTAACCTATAGACTAAGAGCAATAGTAAATGGTTGTTGTTTTAAGCCATGAACTTTGGAAAAATCACTTGTTATGTAGCATTATTTAACTGATACAGAGATTGCTCCAGGTAAAAGGAGATGAAGGATGTGTCCTTGTGGTCTGTCAAAAGAGATAACAATATATATTAAATTATTGTTATTGAATGATTATTCTACTATTCTTAGTTGTTTTACATGTACTCAATCATTTCTTATAATTCTTACAACAAAGTTTAAATAAGTAAGTGTTATTATAATGCCTAGTTTGTAAAAGAAGAAACTGATGCCTAGAAAGGTTAAATAATCTTGAATGCACATAGCTGCTAAGTAGCTGTTATAGTGAGAACACTAAGAAGACCTAAGTGTGAAATACAAGCGTTCGTCTGTGATTCACATTGAATTTTGGAGTCAGCAAGATTGTCCAGTAGAGCATAGGTTTAATTTAACAGTATAGGAAAGGTCAAGATTGTATATTGAATTGTTGAAGAGTAATATAAAAGAAGGGCAAAGGAATAAGGCCTAGAGAGCATCAAGAATTGAGAGGCTGACAGAGGTGGAGACAGTGAAGGATAATAAACTGAAAAAAAAGAAAAGAATAATAAAGCACTGAGAGAAGAGGAAAGAAAGGTTAAGAAAAGTAATGAAGGAGAAAAGAAATGAAAGGAGGAAGTAGGCAACCACAGAGAAGCTAGAGTAACTTCAGGACTGATTCGTTTCTGGGGATTTCTACAGAATACACAATTGTGTAGTACCCAGGCATCAGAGAGATGATTAATTCAAGATTGAGGTTGGTTGGGGGAGGAGGAACAGAAGGAGAAGGAATGAGGCAGTAGAAGATGCAGAGAGAACCTCAAAGTAGGCTCTGTTGATCCAGGCTCAAGGAGAGAAGAATGTATAGGTGAGGAAAATGAATAAAACACACACACACTACCCCCAACACAAGGCTCAGGTCATTTCGAACTTTTCTCTGTTCCTTGAAAGCACCAAGGATGTTCTCGATCTAGACCTTGTGCCAATTATTTCTTCTGTCTGGAACAGCCTTCCTTGAGATCTTTACCTACTGATTCTTTCTCTTTATTCTTATTTTACCTCAAATGTCTCCTGCTCATGGAGGCTACCTCTGTGAACCTTGTCTCAGTTGTTTCCCTCTTCCTTCATACACTCAAGTAAAAGGGAATGTCTTTTGGATTATTTTGTATCAGTATTACTTGTATTATTTTCTCAGTGTCTTTATCACCCACCCACTTGCCACAATGCAAGCTGGGTGATAGCCTTTACCTGATAACAATGCCAGCATATCCAAACTCTTAACATGGCACCTTGTACCCTGGAATGACTCAAGGAATACATGTGGCCTGATTGGGGTGTGTTCAGAAAATAGAATCCAGGAGATTTCATAGGGGGCTAATTCTGTATGAGGAAAATATTGAGAATACGTCCACAGAGCTGTTGCTGAATTAGAGTGAAGTGGGATTACTGTTGTTGAGGAGAATAAGTCAGAAAGTCTAAAGAGAGATTGTTGGGGTCACCACATGCTTTTTAAATCAGTGAGATTTAGAACACAGGGAAAGACAAAAAACTATGAATCTGGCTCTGCAGCAACTTCGGCAAGTTTTGAAAGAAGACAAGACAGAGCAGAGGACAGCCTGAGGGACTCAGAATAATGATCAGGTTTCATTTTGAGATCTTAAAGAGAAGTGTGGACCTCAGAGATAGCCAGTCCTTAATTGAGGCAGGAGCGGTCTCTGAAAAAGCTGAAGAAAGGCAAGAATGTGTTTAACATGAATTATCAGTTCCTAATACACGTGTTTCGTCTTCTTCCCCTTCGTCCTCCTCCTCCTTCTTCTTCTCCTCCTCCCTCTCTTCCTCCCTCTCTTCCTCCCCCTCCTCTCCCTCTTCCTCCCCCCTCCTCCTTCCCTTCCTCCTCCTCCTTCTTCTTCATCTTCTTCTTCTTTTCCTTTGGAGTCTCTTAGCTTAGTTAAATCACAAACAAAACATGCTATTTTGGGGTCTGAGTAAGAGATAGTAGGGTCATAATGGTGGCAGTGTGGGGATCTGCACATATTAATATTCAATAAGAAATGGATGATGATAAATCTCATCGGCACCCAGCACATGTGGCCTTGATTTGATTTGATTTTTGTCTGGGTGAAAATGTTGACATTGTCATTATGTCTAGAACTACTCTATCCAGTATGGTAGCCACCAATCACATGTGGCTATTTACATCTCAAGTGAAATTAGTTAAAATGAAATCAAATTTGGGGTGCCTGAATGGCTCAATTGTTAAGCATCTGCCTTTGGCTCAGGTCATGATCCCAGGGTCCTGGGATAGAGCCCTGTGTTGTACTTCCTGCTCAGCGGGAGCCTCCTTCTCCCTTTCCCACTCCCCTTCTTGTGTCCCTTTCTTGCTATGTCTCTCTCTGTCCAATAAATAAATAAATTCTTTAAAAAAAATCAAATTTGAAATTTCTGTCCAACTAGCCATATTTCAGAGGCTCAAGAGCCACTTGGGGGCTAGTGGTTACAAGATCCACAGGGCAGATAATAGAACATGTCTGCTATCCAGAAGAATTCTACTGGGGAACACTGTCCCAAAACAAATGCAGCCATGGCCTCTTTTCCTAATTCATTCATCCTTTTGCATGTGTTTTTGATATTTCAATCTATTCTATACTTGTCTTTCTAAGCATTGGAAAACTACATTAAGATATATACTTTTTCTTTATCCCCATTGATGCTATACTTAAGTTTCCTGCAAACATGCTTGGACATCAGGCCACCTTCAGTTCAGGTTTCTTAGAACAGCCTATGCTGGCTCATTTCCATTTCCTGCCAACCCAAGTTGCTAAAGTCCTATTACGCCTGAAGCCTGGAGATCAGAGTTATTAAAGTGAGTCACCCCAAGAGAAAAAAATGTTTTCTGATGTTGCGTTTTAGAGGAAGATGCAAGTAAAATTATATTCCCTGGTAGGGAAAGACAGGTATGAAAGACCAAGATGGTGAATACTTTATTCTGGCTCCTGATTTTATCATTTGTTACTCTTGATTCTGTAAACATTTTTTTTTTTTTTTTAGAATTTTATTTTCTGTTTTGATCATCGATATTGTTACTCAACTGCTCATTAAACTTGTCTTCAATGTTCTTCTCTTCAACATTTGGGTATTTAATACTTTTTGCTCCTTTATGACTATAATCCCATAGCCATGAGTTTGATTAGTGTAGGGATCATAATTCAAAGTTTCTCCTTCTCTGGAGTGTAGCCAAACTGACTTACTCATTAACTGTCTTCCAATTTGTTTGAAAAGTTCCTTTTAATTCTTTAAAATTAAAAAATGCATTATATTATGCATATTGAAGGCAAATACTGCAGAAGGAATGTAGCTTTACTATTTTAGTGATGTGTGCACACTTAAGTTTCTAAGTATGCAATGTACTAACAGTCTTGCCTAAACATGAAAAATAAATATATAATCAAAATGCAATAAATGCACATAGCCTTTAAAAATCTTATTACTGTTCTTATGTTCAGGAAAGAAACAATGTTAAACCAGATGGCAATAACATTGTGCCTCTTCAATTCCTAAAACATGTTCCTGAAAAATCAATTGATTTAGAACTTCAACCTTTACTTTTTAGCCAATAGTCACAATAGTAATGAACAATTTACAAGTTCAGAATCTTCTTATCAGAAATGCATGTGAGCAGTTTATACAGCTGCACTAACATATAATGAAGGAAAATGGACTCTTCTTTCAGCCTTAAAATCTGAGACCTTTGCTATTTTCTTATCTCTGTAGCTTGCTAATGATCAAATTTAGGCAGTCTTCTGCAAAAGTGATACCTCCCTTGATAGAATTAGAAATGGATACACATATTTCTTTGATTTGAATGACCACTAAGAATGAAGCAGGGGCAAGATACAAGATCTTGCCGATATCTATTGGCTTTGCAGGTGTTGCAAACTACTTTTTCCAATAATCTAGCTTTTTCCAGATATGTTGTACCTGGCCTTACATGAGCCACATCTGGAATGAAGTGGACCTATTTTTACTTTTTAATGGATGTTTTGATTTTGGAGAGATATAACATCAGTGTGGTTCAGATTAACAGCAGCTTAGTGAATCTGTGTCTATTCCAGAACCAAGCATGCATTCTGGTCATGGCGGTGCTAGCCTGTCTACAACATACACTCACAATGCCTGGGGTAACTGTGACCTAGGCTAATGAATTGTGGAAAGATAATTTCCTCTGCCTATTTTTCCCTTTAAACAAATTGCAGCCTCATATTTCAACCAAATGACCTTTCTAAAACTCCACAGTGACTAATTATAACAGAATGAGAGGGAATTTACTATTAACAGAAATGAGATTAAGTTTTGCCATAACCTTGGGAGGCAACATAGCCAATGATGTTTAAAATCTGAGGTGATTAGAAGGGGGTCTCCTCCAAAGGCTGTTGCAGATTGCTCCTGGCGCCGTGCTGCTGAGCTGAGTCTATCCAATGCCACAACGTCAGCAGCTTAAATTCCCTGCCTGGTTTTTATGTTGCTAATAATCTTCAATTTAGAAACATTGAAAGAAAGGAGGGAGCAAAGAGCAACAGAGAGGATGGGGGATAAAGTGACAATATGAGAAAATAGAAATAAAAAAAAGGTAACAGGATAAATGAGGTATAATTATTCATCCCCAAAATATTCATTATGAACTTGTTATTTATAATTTATAAAGCATGAGGTTCTAATATTCAGAGGGCAGAATGAAAGTGACATGCATTGTTCCCAGCTTGGAGGTGCCCATAGTCAATTTGGAGAGATAGACCAAAAATAAGAAAACATGTAAATAATAACATAATCACAACTTGTGATGTAGTCTAAAGAAAATGAATAAGATACAGAGATAGTTAATACTAAGAAATTCTCCAAAAATAAGAATAGGTTTCAGATTTAAGCAGAAGGACAAGAAGGACCTGGACATTTCAAGATCTTACAAAAGAGGAAAAGGCAACAGTGTGCATGAAGTCTAGGAATATTAAGAATGTGAGTTCATATGATAGTGGTGCATAAGAGGCTAATGAGACAGAAAATGAAAGCGCCACATGGAGACCCAAAGGAGGGGGAGTTGAGGACATATATCAGAGCCTCTAGAGTCTTGGATGGCAGATCAATATATCTGATACCAAGTGATGGGATTCTTCCAGGGTTTTGAGTACATGACATGTCTGATTTATATGTTATGGAGAGTGGATGGATTGGGCATGGACCAAATGGGAAGGGTAGAGTTGAGTAAGACGATTGCATCAGTGTGTAGACACAAGATGGAGATGTGGTGGGGGTGCAGAGTGAAACAGAGAGGTATGGTAAATACTGTAGAAGCAAACAGCATTGGATTTGCTGATGGACTGGATGTGAGGTGTGGAGAATTTCAAAATATTTCCCAGATTTTGGACTTGAGAAACTTGGTTGATGAATTTAAATATGTTGAGTAGGCTACTGTCAGTTCTAGAGGTTTGAAGAGACTAATGCTAGTAAATTAGTCATAGTTCTCCAGAGATATAGAACCAATAAGATAGATACCAGTATAGATATAGACACAGATATATATTGAGATATATAGTATTGATAAATAGATAAATAGAAATGTACATGCATGCATACATTCATACATACTGAGAGAAAGAAAAATAAAGTGATATTAATTATAAGAAATTAGTTTATACGATCATGGATTATGGAAAAGACGTATCTCAAGATCTGCTGCCCATAAGCTGGAGACCACTAGTTGAACATGGATGTGTATTTTCAGTCCCAGTCAGAAGTGCTGAGAACCAGGAATGTCCATGGTGTGCTTTCAGTCTGAAAGCCAGCAGGGCCAAGACCCAAGAAGACCCAATGTTTCAGTTCAATTTCAGGGGTAGGAAAAAACTGCTCTCCCAGCCTCAAAAACAGTCAGACAGAAGGAATTATCTCTCACTCGGCCTTTTTGTTCTAGGCAGACTCTGAACTGGTTGGATGAGACAAACTCTTACTGAGAGGACAATCTGTTTCACACACTCCACCAATTCAACTGTTAATCTCATCCAGAAACTTCTTCACCAGACACACCCAGAATAATGTTTGATTACATATTTAGGCACCCAGTGGCCCAGTCAAATTGACACATAAATAACCATCATAGCTAGAAATAGAAATTTGAGAGCTAGAAGAATAGAGGCAGTATTTAAGCCATGGGGATAACTAACACACAGAGGAGCAGAGAGCCTAGTATCAGTCCCTAAGGAACTTCACATTTTAAATGTTAGAAGATGCAGGAGGATCCAGAAAAGGAAACCAGGAAGGAATATCCTGGTTCCAGGAAAACCTGATGAGCCAGGAGAACTGTCATGAGCTTCTACTTCCTATTAAATGAAATTCTAATTTTTTGAAACTTTCGTTGTTTAAGGTTATCTGTGGACTTTCAGGTCTCTTCATCTTTTCCACTCTTGATGTGCTCCAGATAACCTTTTCCTTAATATGAGTGCACCTTTAATGTTTACTCTATTTCTCTTATGACCCCCATATTTAAACATATATTATGTGTGTGTGTGTGTGTGTGTGTGTGTGTGTGTGTATAACCCGTAATACTTAAAAATTGTGTGCAGGCTTCTTATCTCTACTGGAAGTTCAGCTTCTTGAGTATTCAGATTATTTGTTTGTTTTAATTCCCCATGGGACTTTCGGAATATACCTTTTGTATACTGTGATGACTGTGGTCAATGGACTTTGCCTTCTAGGTTTCTTGCTCTACAAGTGTGCTGAAAATAACATTTCCCAGATACCTTACAGTATGTATGTTAGATTTTTGCCCAAAAGAAGAAATAACTTGAGAACTGGGAAGTAGTAAGTGAAGTATTAGTTGTCTTCCTTCTTTTGGCAACAGGGCTGTGATGTTAAGAGCAATGGCGGCCTCTATCTCTTGACACTGGCCCTCTGCATGTTGCACGAGAATGGCAGCAATCAAGGCACCTTGACCTCTGGAGCATGACTGTGTGATGACAGGGTTGTGTCCTTCATAATAGTTTAATGATGTCCAACTGACTTCCACCTTCCAAAAGTTTTGCAAAAATTTAATTTCCTATATTTGTACAATTTATGCTCAAATTACACAGACGTTTTTCTATTTCATTCATTGAACTTTAAGAGACAAACAATAAGGATTCAAAGAGAGGATGCTTGAAGGAATCAATGAAATAAAAGCCCAATTATGACAATGTTGTAACATTAACTGCAATGAATTCTAAGTGGTTCTCCTCAGTCAGGCTCTGGAATGTCCTACAGTCCAATGGTAAGAACCTTACTAAAGGGAGGTAAGGTTCTAGGTGGTAGACCTGAGAGCTTGATAGTCCCAGGAGAAGGGGTTGACAGAACTTATATCAAAACTGCATTATTTGGTATATTTTTAATATTCAAATGAAAGGGGCTGAAATGCTATATGTATGAAATAATAAAATGTTAATGTATGTATATATATGTCATATAACAAGAGCCTTCATGACTGACATCCCAAAGTTGGTTTCTCACTAGCCCTTTCCATATTTTGCTTAGACTTCTACAGTGATAGTACCCTTCATGGAATAAGACAGGTCTGGCAGCTCAAAGCATTGTGTCCTCACATTACAAAGATAAACAATACATAGACACATACAAAGATAAACAATAATAGAGGCCTAAACTTTCTTTATACTGCTCTTTTTTATACCAAGAACAATCCTTTCCAGAGCTCCAACTTGCCCATGCCAGCTTCAAGAAGGCTGAGGAAACAAGTGTCTATTCCTATAGAGAATGGAAATGAAGTGTTATAGGTTGAATTATGTCCCCTAAAATTTTATGTATTGAAGTCTTCACCCTCAGTACTTCAGAATTAGAAATACCAATGTACAGATACTTTAGTAATGTCAGAAGAGGTCATCCTAGAGTGGTGTGGGCTCCTCATATAATATGAGTGGTGCTCTTCTCTTTTAGGGTGGGAGGGGCAGAGGAAGAGGAAGAGAGAAAATGTTAAGCAGTCTCCATGGCCAGCACCGAGCCTTCCCTGGGGCTTGATCTCACAATTCTGAGATCATGACCTGACCCAAAATCAAGAGTTGGATGCTTGACTGACTGAACCACCAGGCACCCTGTTTAGTGTCCTTATGAGAACATTCATGGGAAAATTGGACCAATGCTGCTACAAGCTAAGGGACTTCCAGAATCTAGGAGGAAGATTAGGACAAATCCTTCTTCAGTGACTTCACAGGGAGGATCTACGGCCCTGCTGACACCTAGATTTCAGTCTTCTGACCTCCAGAACTGTGACACCATAAATTTCTGTTGTACTAAACCACCCAGTTTGTGGTTCTTTGTTACTTCTCCAGGAAACAAATATCTTCAATATTTTTAAAAGCTACATGGTTTTCCTTAGATGTGGTTAGTAACATTTCCTTTAACTTAGATAATTAGTATAGATATCAGATCTATACTTAATGTTTTTTTTGTTTTGTTTTTGTTCTGAGGAAGAGAAAGAGCGAGCACACATGCATGCTGTGGGAAGAGGGCAAAGGAGAAAGAGAGAATATTAAGCAGGCTGCATGTCTAGTGTGGAGTCCCATGTGGGCCTCCATACCACGACCCTGAAATCATGACCTGAGCTGAAACAAAGAGTCAGATGCTTAACCCATTGAACTACCCAGGCACTTCTATATTTAATAATATTTTTAAAGAATTCTGAAATATAAGGCAGAGTCATCATAAACGGAGAAATATATTTGACAATTTTCTTACAGATTTCTTTTTGTGGCTATTTAGTTTCAATTATAAGTTTTGCTTATGAAGATAAATCTATTTTATGTAGTTATTCTGAGGCATGTTAATTGTCCTTGAGAATGAGGCATAGATAATGCTACTCCCCATTATTGTGGTACCATCAACACACATAGAGGAAGAGCATGTTATTGCGGTTAAGATATAGGGAGAAGAAGGATAATTCATGCAATGCTTTTTGGAAAAGTATAATGCTGAAATTATGAATTTGACTATGTGAGAAATCCTGATTTATACTTATTTGACTTTAGCATCACAACTTATTTTTTCATTTCTAAAAGATAAATTAGAAGAGACACAAAGTTGATTAAGTAAAAATCGATTAATTAAGGCCATCAAATTATAGTTGCAAAAAGCATGTGTGATAAGATCTGGCAGACTTCATGACACTTTTGGGAAAATCTAGCCAATATATTATCTGTACTTAATATGAGGATAAAACCCAATTTCACTCAATGAATTTATTGTGATGGAATATTTACTGGCTTAAAAGTAAATAACAGGTTCCTAAAATCCAGCCAAGTAACAAAACTGATGCAAAGAATTCACTCATTTAAAACAAAACAAAACAAAACACAGAAAATGCAAGTGCATCAGAATGGAAAGGTCCTGGAAGAACACATTGAAAACATTTTTGTTGCAGCAGAAAAAAATTAAGTAAATTTTCGGTGTCATAAAAACAACAAGCCAGGTTTAAAGGAACCACTAGAAGATGTGCCATTGGCTTGCCTTACTTTTCTTTAAATGAGAAGAATGTTATTATGATTCAGGCTCTTGTATCTATTCGCTCTCTTGTCATTTTTTTTTTTTTTCTTTAAGCTTAAACTCTTAATAGTTACAGTAATGAAAGTAAAATGAAACAAGACCAAATTTTCTTGGAGCTAATTTCAACTCTCAAGTTTTTCACCTTCTACAATCCTGCCTGGACGGCTGTGATCGCTAATAGACAAGCTTGAATATCTGATTCACACCCATGGTATTTCCCTGTGTGTTAGAAAGAAGTGTGGCTCCCAGGTGATTCTGTTGCAAGTGACCTATGAAGGTCTTTTCCACCCATGAAAGCGGCAAACCCACTCTTTCCAGTTCAGGTGTTGGATTCTGTGGTGCATAGAGTGAATTTTAAATCAAGCTCTCAGAATAGGACCAGAATGTGGATAGGAGGTATCAGCCTCACTTAAGAGAGAGTTCTCTGAAAATAAACATCTTTTTTGTCTGTTCAAATCCCAACAGATTTGAGAGAAACAACAAACAATACAGCAAAACAAAGCACGGTTGAAATGAAATAATTTGTTTCAAAATCTTGTTTAACCTTGGCTACTATCCATTTGTTTGCATTTAACCTTTTTATTAAATGAATTTTAGCATGTGTGTGGGTGAAAAGACAAGTATAAATAGTGAAAAGGCAGTTCAACCTTTGTGACCAAATTACTGAATAATAAAATCTTGGAAACTTAAAGAAGCCTTCCAAGTCTAGCGTTCCTCCATGGATTCCTTAGAAATTATCCCTGAAACACATTTCCTCAGTCTCTGCTTGCAAACTTCTGGGGAGGTGGAACTCACAATCTTGAAGAGCTGCCACTGAATTTTGGGTCAACTATTACTGTAAGAAATTTCTCTCAGTATTCACTCGGAATGTCCACTTACAGTTTTCTTCTACTAATGGACATTCAAACTTGTCTCCAAAGAAATCTAATTCCTGAAATGGGCTTCCAACCTTCCAGTATGTGAATCAGGTAAAGTGAAATGTGGATCACTTTATTTATTTATTTTTTAAAGATTTTGTTTATTTATTTGACAGGGAGAGATCACAAGCAGGCTGAGAGGTGGCAGAGAGAGGAGGAAGCAGGCTCCTTGCTGAGCAGAGAGCCCAGTGTGGGGCTCGATCTCAGGACCCTGGGATCATGACCTGAGCCGAAGGCAGAGGCTTTAACCCTCTGAGCCACCCATGTGGCCCAAATGTGGATCACTTTAAGATCCTACTTCCTCGTTTTTTTTCTGACCTCTTATCAAACCTGGGTTTCTTACCTTTTCTTCTGAAAGTATAGTCTGGCAGTGGGGTTGCAGATATGGAGTGAGGTCTACTTGGTCGTGGATACAGTTCCTCAATCAATTCATCTGAGGTCCATGTTGACCTCAATGGCGGCTCTCTAACCCTGCTGGGTCCCATTAATTTCATAGCTGGCAAAAATGCCTCTAACATTTTAACCCATGCTGTTGTTCACGCTTGCCTCTCCCTGACTCTTTTGAACCATGTGCTTTCTGACCCTATTGCAGAATATCCCATTTAGCTTTATTCAATGTCACTTCTTAAATTCAACCCACCCTTTCAGCCTGTCAGGATGCTTTTGAATCCTGATTCTGTCATCCCCTGTACGACTTATCTGCCTGAGCTGGTTGTCAGGCACAGATTTGATAACAGGCCTTCTTTGTCCTTATCCAAGTCAACGATAAAAATGCTAAGGGGCCCAAGCCAAGGAAAGAGCAATGGAGCTGGCAGTCCTCCAAGTTGTGAATGCGGTGTGTATTTAAATTTCATCCAACCAGTTGAAAAACCTACTCAATCATATTAAAATTCCATACATGACTCTATCTCGTATGTAAAGATATTTTGAATCTGGTCCCTACCTTCTTCTTTGACATTATCTGGTCCTTTATTTTCAGCTCTTGTTGCATTCTCCCAGACAAGCAATCTTTCCGTCTTGTATGGATACTGGGCTCCTTTCCCATCTCAGAGCTTTTGTTCCTGTACCTGAATTAGAAGAATTATTCTTCTACCAGATATTTGCATGACTGGCTCCTTATTGCTCAGGTCTTCGTGCAAATATCTCCTTCTGGAGCAGTGTTTCTCATCTCTATTTCTCAAATATTGACATTTCAAGCTGGATATTTCTTATAGGGGAAGGTTTCCCTCAGGAATGTTTTGTGATTTTTAATGTCCTAGTCTTGCACTTCTCTTACTCAAAATATTCTGAAATATACTATTATTTTGATGCTATTTAGAATGGAATTGTCTCATTTTAAACTTGGTCTTAAATCTTTTAAATATTTTTTAAACATTAATCTTAGTGAATATCTTCAATATCGATGGTTAATCAAATAAAATCAGGTGCAGTTCTTTTTTTAAAGAACCCTTTTGCAGAAGAAAAACTGCTTGTGTACCTGGTGTTAGATGTAAGGCTGTTTTAGGTATTTCATGGGTATTATGGGTATTATGTTATACACAAATAAATGCTCTCATTTTGTTTAAGTAAATTTCTATTCTCCTTCTGATGCTATTCTTAAAATACAGGTCCTATAAAATCACACTTTATAATTTCACACTCATGTCTCAATAATACACGGAGAAATTATGCTAAAATGCCTGGCAGGTATTCTTACAAAACAAAGTGGAAGACAAGCAGAGCAATGGTAATTTTTCTCTCATCTGGAACTGGGACTCAAAGTAGAAAAATGTGCTGATTTGACAACATGTAGGTTTGACGTGTATATGCCTTAGCATGAGTGTCAGCGTAAGTGATTTTCTCTCCCTTCCCACCAATTTACTCCCTCCTTGCACCATTGAGGCAGGAAAACAAGACTGAGCCTGGGGAGCTCTGTAGCAGCAGTAAAGGCATTTACTTGTCCCACTTCCATTTCTTAAAACTTGGCTATTACTTGGGCGCCTGGGTGGCTCAGTGGGTTAAGCCGCTGCCTTCGGCTCAGGTCATGATCTCAGAGTCCTGGGATCGAGCAGAGAGCCTGCTTCCCTCTCTCTCTCTCTGCCTGCCTCTCCATCTACTTGTGATTTCTCTCTGTCAAATAAATAAATAAAATCTTTAAAAAAAAAAAAAAAACTTGGCTATTACTTGATCGAAAGCAAATTGAGGGCAGGGACCTTATCTTGTTCAATTTTACATTCCACATGGCTTTCATTTTAATTATGGAGCAATAAATGGTATAGAACAATGTGTCTTCTTTTGGTCTTCTTTTTTTCTTTGAGCTTAGAGACTCTTAATGAACTTCAGTTAACAGGGGACGTATATACCAAGGTAGGTAGTAGCAGCTTTCTGCTTGAATCTTACAAGTGAGCAAAAGAAGTCAAGAAGAAGAGTGCAACAAAACCAGTAAAAACTGATTCAACTCATCATTTTAGCATACTTGACCATGAATAACTATTCAAGCAACACATATTAATGCTTGTGCTTCCCCAATAACAGCTTGAGAAATGTGAACGTGGGGCTATAGTGATGTTAAAGAAACATGTTATGTGACTTTCTATACAGCATGAAAACATTTCCCATAAGAAGGCAATTGTAGTTTTACAGATTCCAAATGGTTATCTTTAGGTAGTATTACCTTATTATTGCTATTCAGTATTTCTATATATATTTTTAAACAAAATTATATTTATATTATGGATGCTATAAGGAAAAAAAGAGGCAAATTATAATCCAGAAACAGAGATCTAGAATATACACATAGTGGTTCTCCCTTATCCCCAGTTTCACCTTCCAGGGTTCCAGTTACCTGAAGTCAACCACAGTTGGGAGGCAGATGATTCTCCTTCAGATGTCTCTCCAGAAGGTCAATAGAAGAGTAAAGCTATGTCACAATGCCTACACCATTCACCTCCCTTCATCTCATTACATAGGCATTTTATCATCTCCTATTATATCACAAGTCTAAGTATAGGACAAGAATTTTTTTTTTTTTTACTTTTAAAAACAATTTTATTTATTTGCAAGAGAGAGTACATGAGCAGAGGAAGGAAGAGAGGGAGAAGGACAAGCAAACTCTATGCTGAGCGGCGAGCCTGACTCAGGGCTTGATTCCAGGACCCTGAGATCATGACTTGAGCCGAGCCGTACTGTTAACCAAGTGAACCACCCAGTTGCTCCAAAGAAGATACTTTTTAATCCTATATTAACATAATATGTATCATAAGATATTGTTATAATTGTTCTCTTTTATTATTGTGGTGGTCAGTCTCTTACTGTGCCTGCATTATAAATTATAAATTATACTTCATCACAGGTATGTATGTATAGAAATAAATATAGTATATACAGAATTTAGTACTATCTGTGGTTTCAGGCATGACTGGGGGTGTTGGAATGTTTTCTCTGCAGATGAAATGAAGAAAGGCCATCATATAGATATAGATATAGATACAGATAGATGTTATATGTATATTATATATGTATATATAATATAATGTATTATATATAATGTAATATAATATATACACATTATATATAATACATTATATTATATATACATATATAATATATATATAACATCTATATCTGTCTGTATATGTATGATAGCCTCCTTCATACATATATATACACACACACACATACATATATATAATTTCCTTTAGAATAATAAGAATCGTAAAGGCAGAGATTATAAATTTCATGTCAAAATTTTCATATACTGTCTTATTCTAAAAATGAGATTCATTTTAACTCAGCATTCATCACTGTAGTTTTGTTATACAACAATGAATACATATTTTGGTCTTCATCCCCAGTTTTTGGCATATAGTTCCTAAAATCCTTGTAATTTTCTGTATAAGAGTTGTAGAGGTATCTTCTAATATTTAGTTTTGTTGTGAGTTCCTGAAGTAGTTTCTGAGTAGTAAAGGTGAAATGGGTGTATTTTGTTATTCATAACAGGTCCCTTTCAACCACACTTTTGCTTCTGTTAATGAGGTGACTTTTGGAAAGCCCTTAAAAATAAGAATAGGTTGCCAGAAGAATCAACTTTATCTTCAGAGTGTTGAAAATTTCCACCCACTCTCGAACTCACTGGAAGGGAAAAGGGATGGAAATTAATTTAATCACAGTGCTCAATTACTTAATTGACCATGAAGTATATACTGAAGCTTCCATAAGAATCCAAAAAAGGTGGAGTTTAGAGCTTCGGGGTTGGTGAACAAGAATGTGTGACATGAAGGTGGTACATTCCAAACCCGAGGGGATAAAAGCTCCTATGCTCAGGACTCTCATCCAGACCTTGCCTTAGGTACCTCTTCATCAGGCTTATTATTTTGTATCCTTTACTATCCTTGATAATAAACTGGTAATCTAGTAAGTAAATTATTTTCCTGTGTTCTGTGAGCCATTCTAGCAAAGTAATCAAACCTAAGCTGGGGTCATGGGAACTTGCAATTTATAGCCAATCAGTCAGAAACACAGGTAATAACCTGGACTTTCCGTTAGAGTCTGAAATAGGGGCATTCTCATGGGACAGAGCCCTTAACCCATGGAATTTGTTGCTATCTCCAGGTAGATAGTGTCAAAATTAAGTTGAACTGTAGGACATCCAGCTGGTAACCCAGAATTGCCTGGTGTGTGGAAAAACCCACACACCTGGTATCAGAAACTGACACTTGGTATTAGAGGAGACAAACAGGAGGGGTTTGTTTGTTTTTTTTTTTTCCTCCTCCCTCTAAAACAATAATTGGTGAAAATGATTATAAAACTTGTTTTCAAATGTCTAACTACATGTTTAGACTTACTTACCAGTTTTAATTTAGCATGTTCTCTTCATATAGCATGAGGAAAAGCGCCCATTATTGGTATTAACCCTGTTTGTGTTCTACCTTCTAAAGAATACCACCAGTAACATAGCTGTTGAGCTCCTTCCTTCCACCCATGCAATGCTGTGCTGTCACGGGTCCTGGCTCTAACAAAAACCTCATGACTTGAGCGTGGAAAGGTTATTGGATTTAAAGTAAGAAGATACAAGTTTCAGTCCCAGGTCTGAAACTCACGAGAAATGTTCTCTGGGCAGATCATTCAGTTTCCAGGTGCAATATTATGGCTGTTTAAATGTGGCTGCAGAAGACATCTTATGAGTTGGTAGCATTCTCAGGGATGCCAGAGGACAGAGGCTTCAATAACACAGGATATGGATACACAAAATTACTTTATCAGTTAAGGAATGAGGTATAGGTGTGTTATGAAATAAATGTCCACCTCTAATCTGCTCAATCAAATATTCAAATATATGTCTAACCAGAGTGTTTTCTTTGTATTGAAATTACATAGAAAGAAATGGACTCCTTATTCCCATCAGTAGATAGATGGTGGTCTTTATAGTATTATACTAAAGAGTCTTCCAGACTTGGTTTGGAGTGACCCATGGAGTGCCTAAAATGTCTTGCAATTGTTTTTACCTCATTCCTTGAGCGAAAATACATAACTCAATTCATGTTACCTGACTTATTACTAATTTGAAGGAAATGAACCACTTTAATCAAGCACACAACTGGGATCCAGCAGAGTGAAGCTCGCTACCACAAAGGGCAGCCCAAGTGAAGGATGAAAGGGATCATGACCAAATTGGCAAAGGCATGTCACAGGCAAAAAGACCATCAAATCATGAAACAATTCCCCACAAATGAGGGAGAGTGAAATCAGGTGAATTAAAAGCTGAAATAGTTATTTTTTTTAAATTTTTTTTGAAGATTTTATTTATTTATTTGACACAGAGAGAGAGATCACAAGTAGGCAGAGAGGCAGTCAGAAAGAGAGGGGGAAGCTGGCTCCCCACTGGGCAGAGAGTCGGATATGAGGCTCAATCCCAGGACTTTGAGATCATGACCTGAGCTGAAGGCAGAGGCTTAACTCACTGAGCCACCCAGGTGCCCTGAGAATAATATTATTACCTTTAAAGAGAACCAAAGCAGGAAATATGAAAAGATTCAAACTGAATTTAGGAGGGATGGTGTAAGGATATCAATGTCATGAATTGGCTGAGGTGGCCCCGGATGAGGCAAATTTCTGAAGGTGAAGAGGGCACTATTTAATGTGACATTCCATTGTTTAAGAGTAGAAGGCAGAATGTGAGTAGGTGGTCTGTCCTACTAGGTTGTGCCTGTCCACAGGGATATGGCCCCCAGCCTAGAAGAGGTCTGGGGTAGTATGGTGCTACATGCTTTGTGATTTTGTTCAGTGGTAACTCAGAACTTGCATAGTCCTTTTTATTAGAATGAACTGCGCTCAAACCATATGTATTTGTAGTATAGGTAAGATGGAATCTATTGCACTTTGCTTTATTGAGCATCTAAGATACTTAGTTCTTGACAAATTGAAACAAAGTTGCAACAAGCAAATCTAGTGACAGTGTTTTTCCAACAACAGTTGCTCACTTCTTGCCTCAATCTCATATTTTGGTAATTCTCAAAATATTTCAAACTTTTCTATTATTATATTTGTTATAACAATCTGTGATCAGTGACTATGAGTTAGAAAAAGCTCAGATGATGACTAGCACTTTTTAGCAATAAAGTAATTTTAAATTAAGGTATGAACATTGTTACATCAGACATAATGCTATTGCACACTCAATAGACTATGGTATAATGTACACATAACTTATGTGCTCTGGAAAACAAGAAAAAAAATTATTTGACTCACTTTATTGCAATATTTACTTTATTGCAGAGGTTCAGAACCAAACTCACAATGTCTGTGAGGTATGCCTGTATAGAAATCTCTATAAATATAAATGACAACTATCATAAGAGACATAAAGAACTAACATCACACACACGCATGCCCACATAATTGATGTTGGATCATTCCATCTGCTTAGAGAGAAACTTGCATAAGGACTAAATCAAGTCACATTTACTCCCCAGAAAGGATTTCTTTCCCCACAAGCCAGACTGTGACTAGTAAATTGAGTGTACTGTATGATTTTCATTCAAATACTGGCACAATTGAGAAATTGCACAAAACATAGTCAAATAAGTATTTTAGACATCTGCATCGAGATTTGGATAAGTTTACCCAACCGTTTTATTATCTGTTATTATCTGTTTTCTTAAGCAATGAGAGTGATTTGAGAGACAGAGCTCGTCAGTCCAGCCAGGACCACTGGATGGCATATTTGGGTTCTATAGGCAAGTTTACTTAATTTTATTTCAAATTTAAAAGAAGTGCATTGTCCAACAGTGCATAGTCCCTTACATTTACTCTTTTTTTTTTTTTTTAGTTACTTTTGTCTTAATATTCTAGACTTTGTATATTGAGTCTTTAAAAAAATTCTCCTTTTGGCTCAAGGTGCTCATCAGCCATCTGGAACTCCTTCCCAAGCTTCATCCATTATGCAAATGAGATTTAGTACTCGTCATGTTTCATCTACTGATACTAATACATTAATGTTGGATGTTACAGCTCCAGCCCCTGAGAAGACATTGCCTTTTTATCAGTCATTGGCTTGAGCTCACACCTCATTACTTTTAATGGCTCTGTGGCACTTAAGGTCACTGAGCTCCTAACTGCTGCTGCCTGGGGTGTTACCAGCAAAGGCAATTTTCTCTAAGTGGTGTAGCTTCCCCAATCCATTCTTTTCTTCTCATTCTTTGTTTTATTTTAATTTTTTTTTGTCGCTATAAAATTTTCATTACTTGAAAATTGTGACGGTTTGAACAGGTAGAGCTACCTTTCAGAAATTTAGGTAAACAAAACTATTGCAGAAAGGGGTTTAAAGAAGACCCTTTCATATATGTATGAAAGCTCTTGCAGCATTTTTCAATTATCCCTCTTGAAAGTGTTCTTCCTTTTAACATAATGTTGTGGTTAAAATGGAAAACACTCTAGAGACAAACAACCTGCTTTCACTTCTGGCTCTTCCATTTTCTATCTGTGTGAGTTTATTTATTTATTTTTAGTTTTGTTTTATTTTTTCAGTGTTCCAAGATTCCTTGTTTATGCACCACACCCAGTGCTCCATGCAATACATACCCTCCATAATACCCACCACTGTGCTTACCCAACCCCCCAACCCCCTCCCCTCCAAACCCCTAATTTTCTTTCTTAGAGTCCACAGACTCTCATGGTTCATTTTGCCCTTCGATTTCCCCCAACTCCCTTCTTCTCTTCTTCTCCCAATGTCCTCCGTGTTATTTCTTATGCTTCACAAATAAGTGAAACCATATGATAATTGACTCTCTCTGCTTGACTTATTTCACTCAGCATAATCTCTTCTATGTTGATACAAAAGTTGGGTATTCATCCTTTCCGATGGAGGCATAATACTCCATTGTATATATGGATTACATCTTCTTTATCCATCCATCTGTTGAAGGGCATCTTGGTTCCTTTCACAGTTTGGCAACTGTGGCCATTGCTGCTATGAACATTGGGGTACAGATGGCCCTTCTTTTCACTACATCTGTATCTTTGTGGTAAATACCCAGTAGTGTGATTGCAGGGTCATAGGGAAGCTCTATTTTTAATTTCTTAAGGAATCTCCACACTGTTTTCCAAAATGGCTGCACCAATTTGCATTCCCACCAAGTCTGTAAGAGGGTTCCCCTTTCTCCACATCCTCTCTTTCACTTGTTGTTTACTGTCTTGTTAATTTTGGCCATTCTAACTGGTGTAAGGTGGTATCTCAAGGTGGTGTTGATTTGAATACCCCTGATGGCTAATGATGATGCAGATTTTTTCATGTATCTGTTAGCCATTTGTATGTCCTCTTTGGAGAAGTGCCTGTTCATGTCTTCTGCACATTTTTTGATGTGATTATCTGTTTTTTTGAGTGTTGAGTGTGAGGAATTCTTTATAGATCTTGGATATCAGCCCTTTGTCTGTAGTGGCATTTGTGAATATCTTCTCCCATTCTGTGGGTTGCCTCTTTGTTTTGTTGACTATTTCCTTTGCTGTGCAGAAGATTTTGATCTTGATGAAGTCCCAAAAGTTCATTTTTGCTTTTGTTTCCTTTGCCTTTGTAGACATGTCTTGAAAGAAGTTGCTGTGTGAATTTAGGCAAATTACTTAATCTCTCTGTACCTTATGCTTTTTTTTCCCCCCAACTTGGCAAATGGAAATAATAAGAGAAATTATGCCATAGGCTTGTAGAAACAATTAAATAAATATTAAATGCTTGGGGCGCCTGGGTGGCTCAGTGGGTTAAGCCGCTGCCTTCGGCTCGGGTCATGATCTCACCGTCCTGGGATCGAGTCCCACATCGGGCTCTCTGCTCAGCAGGGAGCCTGCTTCTTCCTCTCTCTCTCTGCCTGCCTCTCTGCCTACTTGTAATCTCTCTCTGTCAAATAAATAAATAAATAATCTTTAAAAAAAAATCTTAAATGCTTAAATACTCTGGTACATAATATGTGTTAAACAAGTGGTTCCTAAATCAAATACCATTGATAACAATAATGCATAAATCTAGAAATAATTTTTAAAACACTTATAAAAATCAAGCTATTATCTAAATCAAGTTGTTAAAAATTAAATGAGAAAGGGGGCTCTTTTGATGCTAATCAATATACATATTAATAAAATGTTTAATTTTCAAGGAAAATCTTAGAATGTATACAAAAATTAATTCAGAAAGCCTTATTAGATAGTTATGAAATAGTGGTATGCATGTCTGTGTGTGTGTATATACACACACACACACACACACACACACATATATATATATATAAAATACATACATACACATATATGTATTAAAATCTCCCTAAAATGTGCCAGATATGGACATTATAGGCAATACCCTCATAAACATTTGAGGAACAAAAAATTTCAGCATTCTGCAAATGCTCCCGAACAAATTCTCTTTGTGTGTTTATATGTATCTGTCTTTCTTGAAGATAAATGTAAAAATTCTAAAACAAATTAACTGAATCTAGCATAGTATTAAAATTATATCATCATGAGTTTGAATATATTCCAGAAATGCAATAATGTTTCAGTAATGAGGAAACTGTGACATGATTCCTCATCTCCTAAGTTAAAAGAGAAATAGTGTTGAGACCTGCCCTCTAAGATGCCCAGCTAAGCACATGAATTAACCTTCTCTCTCTCAGGGACACCTGGGTGGCTCAGTTGGTTAAGCAGCTGCCTTCGGCTCAGGTCATGATCCCAGCGTCCTGGGATCGAGTCCCACATCGGGCTCCTTGCTCAGCAGGGAGCCTGCTTCTCCCTCTGACTCTGCCTTCCACTCTGTCTGCCTTTTGTACAGTATGAGAGGTGACACAAGAAGACAGAACATCACCTTGTTTGACTTCAACTGGGAACACGTACATAACATGAGAAATTTCTCTTAATTCTTGGTGTGGCCACAAATGACCAGGACAGTACCATGAGCATTGATCCCAGGGTCACAAATAAATTTGAGCAAGTAGACCAATTTGCAAATACAGAATCCATGAATAATGAGGACCAACTCTATATATTAACAAAGAACCTTCCGATGAAAGGGATGTCAAACTAGATAGAGTTAAAGAAAATTTGCAGGATTATAAAATAGGAATAGTCATGGCCTAAAAATTGCCTCAGGTACAGTGCCTCAAAGATAACCATGTTGAGCTCTCCATTTTTCTGGCCTTCTTTTGTTCTGCTTTTCCTTCACTGGTGTTGTAGCCATGCAGTCTTCTGTTCTGCTCACTCAGTGACTGTACTTGGGATAACATATCAATATCTCAATAAAAGCCAAAGGCAGCATCATGAGAAAGTGCTGCATCACATGCTTCTCTCTGAAACTGGGAAGTAGAATCAGGTCTGTGATGGAGGAGCCTGCCTGGGACTCAAGCCAATAGAAAGCACACTCTTGACCAACAGAAAGTGTGGAGAAGGCCAGATGTGGATATCTTAGAGGACGTGGATCTGCTGTTCTAGAAGGAGGTTCATACCATCAATGTCCCTGTTCTGTGACCCTGTGATTTTCTTTTAGCTTAAACTCATTTAAATTGACATGTTGATCAAATCCATCTAAACAATTCTTTACTAAAAACACAGACTGATATTGCAAAAAGGGATATTCCCCATAGGAAGAGAGATAATCCATTAACCTATCTTTACAGGTAATTTCAGTGAATACATGCACACCAGAAAACATACAAAAGATGAGTTGCTAGCTTTGGATGGAGAGATTTTAAGTGACTTATTTTTTGTTTGTTAGTTTATTTGAATTTTCTTTCTTTTCTTTTTGGTCTATAATGAACATAAATTATTCATGTATTGGAAACACATCAGAATTAAAATGTACAAAGATATAAATGTACATTAAAGTTAGCATAGGAAGAGCTGAAGTCAATGTTCACAGGATAAGACTGGTTCTGGTGGGATTTGGGTGAAGAATCAGCCTCCTCTGAATTATTTAGCCCTCCTTTTGATAAGGCTCACTGTCCTTAGTGCCTGGTTTATCTTTTTTTCTTTGTTAGACTAAAGCCAGTTGTGCTGATTTTCAGCGGTAAGAAATTCAAATAATGTCATGTATGCACTCTGATCCCACCTGAATGCAAATATATGATGTGTTTTCTGCAAAACCTTGGTTCTGTTCAATGTTTCTCAAAGGATGATCTGGGCCACCTGCATTAGAATTATTGTAATACTTGATAAGAAATAAAGACCCAACACTGGACACAGTGATTAGACTATTTGCTCTTGGGGTATTGAAATCAGAATTTCTAAAAAGCTTATAAGGTGATGATCCTTATATCCTCTGAATTTTATAAATCAATGGTCTAGTGTAATGAAAACACTGTGTTCATAATAAAATGTTCTGAACTAAAATTTATTTAAATTAATGTTCACAAGTAGACATTATTAGATAAAAGCAAATATCTTTTTTTTTTAAGATTTTTTATTTATTTATTTGACAGAGAGAGATCACAAGTAGGCAGAGAGGCAGGCAGAGAGAGGAGAGGAGGAAGCAGGCTCCCTGCTGAGCAGAGAGCCCGATGTGGGGCTTGATCCCAGGACCTGGGATCATGACTTGAGCCGAAGGCAGCAGCTTAACCCACTGAGCCACCCAGGCGCCCCTAAAAGTAAATATCTTTATGTGATTTTTCAGCTGAACACAAATACCCTCTCATATCCAGATCAAGGGAAAAAAATTAAAAGGTAAAATGTATGTTTTCAAAGGTAAAACAAAGTTTTTATTTCCAAAGAGTCAGATCTTAGAGAAAAATATACTAATAGGTTTTACTATTCAAGGAAAATAATAGACTAAAACAATGTTTTCCTGTCTTAGAACAGAATAAAACATATCTAATAACAACAAGAGATTGAATTAGTGGTAGAACTAAAAGAAAATGGACCCTGGCATCAATTTCCAGCAAATAAGAGAATCGAATCTTACTGAATTGAAAACTAACTTTCATTACAATATATTTTGATTATAATGCATGCTCTGAGTTCATGTGTTACAAGAATTGTGTATCAATTTTCTGAGTCATTTTTAATCATTCCACAAAACTGGACGTTGCATTTAAATGACTATAGAGGATTGGCACCACAGAGCTATTTCAAAGGATCGATTCACTGAGAAAATATATGGGAAGACACTTTATAAACTATTAGGTATTTTTCAAACATTATACAATATTATTTGCTATTGCATTTGCTTAACAACTTCAAAGCAGATCTACATTTTTTTTGAAAGAGATACTTATTCATTTTAGAAAGAGATAGTGCATGGTGCAGAGGGGAAGAGGGAGAGGGGAGAGAGAATCCCCAGCAGACTCCATGCTGGGCATGGAGCCAGACTCTGGGCTCAATCCCAGGACCATGAGATCATGACCTGAGCTAAAACCAAGAGTCAGCTGCTCAACCGACTATGCCACCCAGGTTCTCCAGCCAGTCTACATCTTCATATGAAATAGGTATACATTTGACACATTGAAACTAAGACACTTTAAAAATAAGTATTATTAAAATTTATTATAGGAAAGGTTTAAGAATAGAAAGAAACGAATAGCATTTATTCATTCATTTAGCAGACAATGCTGAGTTCTTGCTATGAACCATGCACTATTTGTGTTTTGAGAGGCAGTTTAACTGAGAAGCAAAAATAATATGTAAATAGATTGTAACATTATATGTTTTGATGGGGGCAAGTGCAGGAAGTTCTGGGTTTATGTATCAAGGGGTGTCTCCCTCAGACTTCCAGGGTCAAGGAATATTGTACACAAACAGAGGCTTGGATATCAAGCTGTAGAATGCAAAAGGTAGTTCACCAAACTCATAATGATGACTGAAGGCTCAAAGGTAAGGACCATTGGGTATAGTATGGTTGGGACATCAGTTTACATCAGGGAGTGCTAAGAGATGAGCTTGAAGACTGCAGTGAGACTTCTTCCCTGCACCATGGAGACCTCTGAAAGCACTTAAGCTAGGGAACTATTTGATATATTGGACAGGATTAGCACAGTTTTTCTATGAAAAGTAGATAATAAATACTTAAGGCTTCTTGGACCATTTTGTAGCATAAAGGCAGCATAGATAATATATAAACAAACAAGTGTGCTGTGTTGAAGTGAATTCTTGTTTACCAAAACAGGAAGCTGGTTGAATTTGGCCGATGGCCATAGTTTACCAACTGCTGATTTTAAAGTTCACTATAGCTGAAGAATTGAAATGGATTTAAGAAAGGTAAAGATGAAAGCAGAGAGAACATATAGGATATTGTTAAAAAATGCAAGAACAAGAGTCTTAACTAAGAGAATAGCAATGCCATGGTGGATAGATAGAAGATGGATATAAAAAAATAGTAGGAATTTAAAATATAGGATGTAGGAGCTGGTGATAATGAAAGATATAAACGGATGTAATGGATGTAGGTTGAAGATGACTTGGGCCCTGGGGAGGTTCCATTTACTGAGATAGAAAACATAAGAGGTGGAGCAGGATTAGTACCAAGTGGAAAAGAGAGGCTTTCTGTTGAGTACCACAAGGAATCTTAAAGCAACGACATTCAAATAAAGAGTGATGTGTCTAACAGGCCAGAAACACAAAGCAGATATCTTGGGTGCAGACGTGACTTGGACATTCCAACTCTGAATTTCACTTATCTGTAGGAATATTGAAGCAAAGCACTATCTAAGCACAGATTTCAAAAAAAAGAGGAAAACCACAGCACCATCCAACAGTGAAGCCTGTATTCTATGATACACAGATGTGAGGGAGGTGGTAGAGGGGCCTTCCACCATGAAAATATTGGACTGTCGAATGATTTAGAGTAAACAACAACAATAACGTCAACAACAATAAAAACTTTCTGCATTATGTAGAAGAGAATACTTGAGGATAGCTTTTTTTCCCTCTCTGAACTTTATAATCTTAAGATGATCTTGTAACGATTATAAACGAAACATAGGAAATTGGGAATGTTAAAGCGTAGTTATTTCCCACAGATTCAATCTGAAAATGTCAGCCTGGTGGTTCTGTACCTAATGAAAGTAGCCTGGTTATTTCACCGACAGGCAGCGTTAGATATATATTGAAGTAAGAGTTTTTATGTGAACGATAATGAAAGGTGTTCTCTCCTTAATAATGGCACTGTCTGTTAAAATGATCTCTACTGAGTAATAATATAAGATCAATATTGATTATGTTATTGTTTATACTCTTCTTTTTCTTTTAACTTGGCAAAAAAAAAATGTAATTTCCCTAATATATTTTCTGTATGCTGAAATTTCATGATGTTTTGTGACTGCAGGGATTTGGGACATATGGGAACTCAAAAAGCCCACTGAAACATAATTGCATTTAGCAATACCAAGAATATTTTTGTTAAGCTTATTCCTACAAAGGTATGTAGTGAAAATGTCTCACCCGTTAAAAAGAAAAACAAAATGGCCGTCACTTAGGCCAAGTCACCAGTCTGGGGCTTAATAATTAACCTAATTGCAGTTTTATCCTCCCCAGAAACATCTTAACTGGTCAGTCAGGAATTTTTTGATAAATACCAGTGAGATAATCTGTTACAGGTGCTCTCTCCATCCCCAAATGGACAGAAGGCAAAAATCTGCATGATAAGACCTTCTGAGCTTCCCCCTATGGGAGAGTGACCTTGCCTGAGAAGATCCTTTCCCTTTTTGTTTGTTTATAAATTGTAGTCTCCACCCTTCTTCCTACAAAAAAACCTTCCATTTTGTACAGCTCCTTAGGGCTCCCCTCTGTTTGCCAGATGAGATGTTGTGGATTCATGACTCATGTAATAAAACCAATTAGATCTTCAAATTTAGTTAGATTTTTGTTCTTAGTACACCATACAGGCTTAGATTTTATTTTAGGTTAGTAAAACAATAGCAATATCCAGGGTCATCTTCCCAACTGCCTTCTACTTAAATTATAATTGCATCGCCATTTTATTAAAAGTGTGAATGTCATAATCCTAGACCTTTTGTCTGTAAGTTGTTATCCTTGACATTGTATGCTACTTGAAGTCATACTTGTTCATAATCCAGAGTAAATATTTTATCACTTAGTACAATTTCCATGCTTTCACATTAAGTGTCTATAAATATCTAAGAACTACTATGAAGGGTCCAGGGGAACATGTCCGGGTTGATTAGAGTAGAGAACAATAACTCTATATTTAGCTTCTATGATCAATGATTTCTATTCTCATGTATTCTGAGCTGAAAAGGTGATATTTTCTTTTTTCCCTTCACAAAAGAGAGTCAACTGGCTGGCTATTCTTTTGTGTAAAAAGTAAAGCTGCACCTCAGGACTTGAAATTAAAATGTATGCATAAATAGGAGTCAGAAATTTTATCGTCAAATGTACTGTTTCTTAACTGGAAGTTAAGAAAATAATAGAAGTGAGTAATAACTATTGATGCATTGAACTGTAGCTTTACTCTGAGGTTTATTCATTATGAATGGATTCACCGTGTTGAATTTTATACATGTATTATAAAGGCTTGTGCAATCAACTAAGGTATTCCAGATGGAGTATTAGCATGTCTTGGTGAACATTTTATGACACTATTAAGTGCAAAGTCAATGAACAGTACCAGAAGAAAGAACCTATCTATAAATCAAAGACAATTTGCAATGAATCAGAAGAATATTTTACATGATAAATGCAGTGAAAATGTGCCATCAAGGATTTAATTACAACCAAGGTTCATGATTACACCTCTTTGTTTTGCTTTCCCAAGTATGCTTTTTCAGTGATCCACAAGAATTCATCATTATGAAGTTCATCATTCCTTTGCTATACTTCATGTCCTGGATTTGTCATGAAAACAAAGCATGACTGCATCAGTCTTCAAGAAATATTTGAAAGCCATACGTCACAAAGTGCTATCTCTCATAGGACCACATTCAAAATAGCTAATTTGGTGCCACATTTTCCTAGTTATATGTCACCTTCAAGGAACCAAATTCTCAACCTTCCTCCAAGCCATCTAAGAAAAACATAACCTCACTAAACAATGACAGTCATTTCAAAGTGGCCCCTACAGCTTTCTTCAGTCAAATATTCAAGCAAAAAATCTGACCTCTGTTCAGATATGTAAGATTGAATGTTGGTCTCCATGACTTTGTCGCGGATTAGCTAGCTAAACTTGGAAAAATTGATGTGCTCAAGATACGGACTTTTTAGCAGCTTTATGTAAATGACCTTTCTCAATTGGTCTGCTTCAAATTATCTCCTTAATTCTTTCCTTACTTAAATTTGACAGCATTCTTCATTTAGTAAAATATTTCTAAGAGCTCTGAATATGAATTCAGAATGAGAAACAAAAAATCTTGAAGTTAATATACATCCTTCGATGTTATTAACTATCTTCAACAATATGAAATGGATCAAGTTTGCTGCCAAAAATTAACTGTTGACTGTACTTTCCTTTGTGCCTTCCCTATAATTCATCTGGCTATTATTTGTAGAAGTACATTTTGAAATAGGCATAGAAAATTGCAGTCTTTTAAATTTTCTGCATTTGCTACATAATATCAGAACTAATTCAACTTTATTCATCCTCCTGAAATTGAGCTCAGTTTTATATTTGTGCTTAAAATGAATTCCAACTTGGAAAATCAATAGAGAGCTTGTAAATACTCTCTCTTACCCTAAGTTCTAGATAATTTTAGAATTCACAATGCATGCACAGGTTGTTTAATACCATTCAAGTACTCTAAAAAGAAGTTCAGTTTCACCTGGACTAAAGGCACACTGTGTACAAAAGAATTCAGAATTAATCCCTAAGCCTCAGAAGAGTGGTATGTGACCAAGGGGTCTGGATGAAAAGAGAAAAGAAAGCAGATGTTTTAAAAATGATAAAGATGGAGATTAGAGTTGTGTAGTGATAGCATCACTTAATCCTTCACCTGTGTAAGCTTGCACTAAAATCCTTTCCAGTGTTTCCCAACTCTCAGTGCATTCTGTATAGGAACCTAGACTATTTACCCAAATCATGAAAAAATATTACCTAACATGTGCTTAGGTATCTGATCTGCCCACAAATCTTCAGAAAATGGTGGTTTACATTATTTCCAAGGCTAACAAAAGCCTAGAGGGGTGTAATGGAGACATATGAGTACACACACACACACGTATGTAGCTAGATAAATATTAGAGAGAGAAAGAGAGTGAAAGCACTGTGGACATACTTGTTTCCAGCTCAAAAACTGTATGTGTCTAGTTTCATACCATACTTCCTGTTTTGTTTTGTTTTTTTGTGTGTTTTTTTTTTTTTTAGATATATTTATTTATTTATTTGACAGACAGAGATCACAAGTAGGCAGAGAGGCAGGAAGAGAGAGAAAGAGAGGAGGAAGCAGGCTTCCCACTGAGCAGAGAGCCCGATGCGGGGCTTGATCCCAGGATCCTAGGATCATGACCTGAGCTGAAGGCAGAGGATTTAACCCACTGAATCTGTTTTTAAAATAGTCATTCTAATTTCAGCATGAATTTGACCATTTCCAAATCCAAATCCACAATGGTCACCTAAATATGTCCATACCATCTATTAAAAATTTATCTTTATTTTTCAAAAACACAGATTAGGAGCAATTGAAATTATTTTACATAGGATTTAAACATAAACAAAGAATAAAATGAGATAGATGAATTAAGAGAATCTTCAAGAAATGTTCAGTTATGGGGTGCCTGTGTGGCTTAGTCTGCCCTTGGCTGAGGTCATGATCCCAGGGTCCCAAGATTGAGCCTGCCATATGGCTCCCTGCTTCATCTCTCTCCCACTCCCCTTGCTTGTGTTCCCTCTCTCACTGTCTCTCTCTCTGTCAAATAAAATCTCTAAAAAAGAGATAAATGTTCAGCTATAATGATGTCAAGTTTCAAGCATCTATGCCTGTATTAAAGTGTATATATTTTACTTATTTTTTAAAAATATAAAAATGGAGTGGAGTCTTTTGGGTTTTTGAAACAAGATGGAATTGGAAGGGAGACAAACCATAAGTGACTCTTAATCTCACAAAACAAACTGAGGGTTGCTGGGGGGGGGGAGGTTGGGAAAAGGGGGTGGGATTATGGACATTGGGGAGGGTATGTGCTTTGGTGAGTGCTGTGAAGTGTGTAAACCTGGTGATTCACAGACCTGTACCCCTGGGGATAAAAATATATGTTTATAAAAAATAAAAAATTAAAAATTAAAAAAAAACCTAAAAAAAAAAAAAATATATATATATATAAATGGATACTTTAAAAGCATTCAGTGTGATTACATGAATCATCATTACATTTTCAGTAATAATAATACAATAATATTTGTTGTCTTTATATTATTAATAATTAGGCCCATTGTGTTGATTCTGTAATTCTGTTACCATTGAAGGGGATGAACCACTGTAACAAATTAGTTTATATAACCAAAATGCTGGACCAGGGGTGCAGAGTGATGCTTTAGTGTTGACGGGATCTTGCATTGTCATGATACATGAATCATCTTCCACTACCTCTTCATCAATCTCCTTTCTTTTTTCTTTTTTTCCTTTTTTAAAGATTTTATTAGTAGTGAGAGTGTGTGCATGCAAGTGGGGAAGGGACAGAGGGAGAGAGAGAATCTCAATAGGCTCTGCATTGAGCATGGAGCCTTATGCAGGGCGTGATCTCAGAACCCTGAGATCATGACCTGAGCTGAAATCAGTAGTTACTCAACAGACTGTGCCACCCAGGTGCTCTTCTTCTTTCTTCCTGATATCTTCATGCTCTTCTATTCTCACTGAGGTCTTTTTTCCTTTATCTTAACATTATTTGATCATGCCCTCCTTCTCTGACTCTCAGGCACCTTGTAAAATTTTCACAGCTCATTCATACTTAGGGACATTTCCCCCTTTTCAAAGATGAAAGCGCTGAGACAATGTAGCTATTAACTTGTCCAAGGTCATACCAAGTATCAGAGATTTGAATCAAAAACAGTTCTGTTGGATTTCTGTCCTCACACGCACAGTCTGCACATTTATTGTTAATAAATATTATCTTCCTTCCCCTTCTGGCCCTTCTATATCATAACCATTCAAAGAGAAGCTAATGGGTTAATGGCTGAGGGTTCTTTCATAAACAAAATACAAATACAATAGTTTGTACTCTGTTTTGGGGTGAACAGCTCTGGGGTTGCTTCCTTCTATGCTTTACTGACTTTCTTCCTGACCCATTCACCCAGCTTTACGGTTGCTTTCTTTGGAACTCTGTGACTCTCCAACACTGAGTTATCCCCCGAGTGCAGCTGTCAAGGACAGCCTTCCTGGTGGTTGAGACTGATCCCTGAGTTGGCAGGGTGTCTCTGAGCAACTTGGTGGTCCTCTCATCTTGCACTTTATGCTTGCAAAGGTGTTAGCAATGTCACTGTCAAACCCTGCCTACAGCCACTCCAACTGTCAACTTTCTAATTGACATGTTTGCAAATTCTTCACTGTGTATTTCTTGTCTCCAGAGTTATAGACCTTGGATGGTGATGTATCTACTGAATGCCATTGCGAGGTGCCAGAAGGACAATTCAGGGACTTGGTTTCCTTCTCAATTTTATCTTAGATGAAACACTAAAATTCTATCACAGAAACACCTTTTTATTTCCAGACTCACAGCAGTCTCAAAATCATTTCCATTTCTTCCAATTTTATGGTTGAGGTTTCAATGCAGCTTTATTGTATTTCTTTTCTACATCATGAATTTCTTCTATTTTTTTTTAAATTCTTCTATTATATCTGCTATTATAAAACAAATAAACAAAAACAACAACGTATGATGTGATCCTCAAGAACTGGGTTAGGTCTGGAGTCACTTTTAATGTTACTATAAATTTGAACAGTTGTGTCGGGACATCTCCCTTCTTAGTCCCAAAGCCACAAACATTTCTTAGTATCTACATAACAACACAGCAGCAATTTCTCTGTTCCATTTGCTCATCCCACTGCTGATGCCTTCCCTGAGGATCCCATCGACACTTGTCAGCCCCATCCCACTGATATGGACTCCATCCACACTGATACATCCTCCTGGATTTATCTTTCTAAAATAGCTGATGATTTTATGACCCTAGCCCTAACATCATTTTCCATTTCCTATAGAACAATCCTTCCCAATTTATCCTCAAACATTTTCTTCACAGATCCAATAGAAACGTGTCTGCCCTTAACTTACTACTTCCCTGTTTTCTGAGACTCAGTTAACTACTCTCTCCAAATCAGTTTGTAAGAGAAACTCTTACATGCAGAGGATCTCCAACTAATACATTTGGCCCTGACAGTCTCTTACCTAAAACCTCTCCATGATTCCTATAAAGAGTATACCCCTACAAGGATTCAGCAGGGTGCACAGAGATTTCACTGTCCATGTGGCTCACCTCCACCCAACTCTTGCTCCTTATGCAAGCTAATCTAAGTGAACCTCAAACACGTTTTCTCTCAGATCAGGATTTTTGTCCTGTGCGTGCTGGGTCCATTCCCCACATTCTTCAACACGTATGCATACACACAAAACAGTCTTCTTTTGGAAGACATCCATTCAGCTCAGGAATACTATCCTCTGGAAAGCCTGGTTCTTATTGCTGTTCTAGAAATGTCTTTGTACATCTTCTTTTCAGTAATCATCATACTTGATTATGATGGCTCTGCACTTGTTTTTCCATTAGACTATATCCTTTTATAGAACAAAGTTATATTGTGCCTTGTAATTATTTACTAGCTTCTGAGATGATGTCTATGATGGTACCAGTTCATGGTAAATATTAAGAGACTCAAGCACTTAAATGAAGGAATTGCTCCCCACTCTAATTTCATGTGTCAATTTGTTCCTTTCCCCACCAACTCAACTTTCCAAACTCTGGAAAGAAAATCATTCCCTATTCCCAAGTAGATATATAGTGGAACTTGCCTATGTTTCTGTACATGCAGTTCCCTTGTTTTCTTAGGACCTCCCACTAGTATCCATCTGAACAATGACTCATTCTTCAAGACTCAGCACAGGTATCACCTCCACCATGAAAACCTTCCTTAGTTACTCCAGCCACTCCCTCTTTGTGCCCCATGATATTCTGCATACATTATAGCACTTGTGTTTTATTTCACTGATGTATGCATCTTTCTCTCTTGTTCAGTTTTAGAGAATGATGTAACACTGTACTAGGCACATATGAGGGATTCCATAAGTAATTGAACAGTAGATATGAGCAAATCTCAGATAATTTTGTACTTGTCTTTATTTTTTCAGAATCCCTAGCATTCTGAGTTTGGCATATGTTGGGAAATTAGGAATTATGTATTGATTGAATATGAACATGCTGAATTTAGTCCAACTCCTTTTGGAATACATACAACCACATATTCCATTTTACTACTTGCATTTTAAAATTTATTAATGATAATTTTTGATGATATATCTAATATGCCAGCCTTAGAATAGAAAATGGATGTGTCTATATCTCAGACCTCCTTATTGGCCAAACTGGTACTGGGATGGTTTAATCACATGTTTCACCCAATGATTCAACAAACGAGTCAAACCTTCATGCTTATATGCATCTTCCCATTATTCAAGAATCTATTTTCTTTTAATTTTTTTTATAAACCTATAATGTATTATTAACCCCAGGGGTACGGGTCTGTGAATCGCCAGGTTTACACACTTCACAGCACTCATCATAGCACATACCCTCCGCAATGTCCATAACCCCACCCCCCTCTCCCTACCCTCTTCCCCCCAGGAACCCTCAGTTTGTTTTGTGATGTTAAGAGTCTCTTATAGTTTGTCTCCCTCCCGATCCCATCTTGTTTCATTTATTCTTTTCCTACCCTCCAAACCCCCCACATTGCATCTCCACTTCCTCATATCAGGAAGATCATATGATAGTTGTCTTTCTCTGATTGACTTACTTCGCTAAGCATAATACCCCCTAGTTCCATCCACACTGTCACAAATAGTAAGATTCCATTTCTTTTTATGGCTGCATAGTAAGAATCAATTTCTTTATCCTCTATTTAAATGTCCACTTAATAAATAACTCTTAATCTGTCAACATATGCCAGACTTGAAATGCTAGAGATTCTGAGAAAATAAAGACATGTTATGCATTGTTCATGCTATCAATTACTGGAGAGCAAATTCTCCCCAAACTTAATGTGTTTAAGGAACAACCATTTTTCTATATCATAGAAGTTAGTTAATCGGGAATGTGGGTTCAGCTGGGCAATTCCTCTTTTCCCTGTGTTGGGTCTTGTACTTGACAGCTGGTGTTCAACAGAGGTCTGTGTTGGTTTGGAGAGGCCAGAACAGACTTGCTCACATTCCTAATGCCATGGAGTGGGAGTCATGGCCAGAAGGCTGGGTTGAACAGAGTCCCCTTCCCTCCCTAGAGTCTCAGATCCTTTCCACATGGTGTCTCCAGAGATGTAGAAGGAATTCTTATATCACAATATGGGAGTCCCAAAGTAAATGGTTTAAGAGAAAGGAAGCAGAGGAGAAGAGTTCTAATAGTCTGCCTGGAAATTGTCTCATCACTTCCATTATATTCTTTTGGTTAAAGAAACCACATCAGGAGAACAGCACACAGACCACAGTGGGTTGTGCAACCAAAGTTTTGTGGCCATTTCTAATCTGCGACATCTACTAATCTTTTAATGGAAAAAGTACATTTATTAACACAAGGCTTTGCTCTGACTGAAAGAAGAGTCACTAACATTCTTGATAAGATCATTTTCTTCTGCCAAGTATATCTGGAAAGCCTGTGTTAGAGCTTAAGTGACAAAATATTTGCTTTGCCAATCCAAATATGGATAAAGACTTAGAAACCTGAGCCTTAAATTCTTTCCACTTAATGCTCTGCTCGTTAAAGGAAGTGTTTTTGAGAAGGCAAAGACCACCTCCATAATCAACAAGAATGTGACACTTCATTTTCCAAATCTCCTCTGGCTCCAGATAACTGATCTCTCTGTATAGTTCCTCAAAACTGGGTCAGTGCAACAATGGAATAATAGGATGGCCACCTGTAAAATTCAAGTAAGCAAAATTCTAAGCTCACAGTGACACTGCCTTGGAGTGAGTGTGGGATGGAGACAGAAATCTATTTCTCCCTTGGTTTCCCATGGAAAAGAGGAGTTATTCTGTGGCTATCAAAGTCAAGATAATCACATATTATATTAGGCCCCCATTTTCTTGCACTGCTTAATGACCCAAAATCATGCTGTGGAAGAAAGACTGATTAGACATAAATGATATATTAGTAAGCGTCCATACAAACTGTCCATGATTCCACTGAAACATTCAAAACCAATCCAAAAATGTAAGAGAGTTGCTAGAACATTGTTCTATACCCCATATGTAGATGTACATGAGGCAACCATCAGGAGCAGAGAATAACCTCAGAGCAGAGGCTTTATTACTTTAGTAGGAAAGCATGGTGCATCCAGAACCCAAACACTGTTTTTACTCCAAAAGCACCAGAGTAAGATTGATTTCCAGACCTCTTCTTGAATTTTCAATAGTGACAGAAAAGAAGAAACAATTAAAAAACTTAATAAGAGCTTAGGCGTCCTAAATGGAATGATTTTTTTTTTAATGTATTCTGATCTTATAACATCAGCTTTACCTTTCCTGTGTATGCTATTAGGAAAACACACACACACACAGTGGGAAAGAATTCATTAACAGAAGATAGCTACATAAATTCACTTGTAATAAAATAAATTATTTTAATGAGTTATGAATTTTAAAACATTCCTTTTCCCCAACATAAGCAGTCTTGTAAAAATGATCTATTTTCTTACCAACATGATTATGTACTGAAAATATGTTTGTGGCAGTGTAAAAATCATTTTTAACTAGCCGGTTTTCAAACTTAGAAGTTTGATTATGAATTATCACACTTATTTTAGTCTTTCTTAAAAAAATAACAGAACATCAGTTAGAAACTGGGAATTGTCTGCTCTTCATAAAAAATATACTGAATTTTAGCTTTAAAGTATTTAGCTTTAGAGTATCTAAACTACAACTCTAGCAAATAGCATTCTTTTTCCTTTGGTCAAAAGTCTACAAACGATAGTGAAAGGTTAAGTTAAAGAATGCTCATAGTGCCATCAAAATATAGCAACTTACATTTATCTAGTAGTTTACATTTCCCAAAGTTTTGTCAATCCCTGGGTTGCATTTACTCCTCACAAATCTCTGTGAAACAAGTTACAATAAGCACTCTGATGTGAGTTGTATTTTTCAGATAGATTCTGAAGCACAATGAAAAGATCAAATTAACAAAGTCCCGTTTGAACTAAGGTCCCTTTTCTGCTACCAGATGTTCTTACCCGTGTAGACTAATTACATGCTCAGTCTCTCATGGTTTTGAACCCATTGGATGCTACATAAGTCCAGCAACTGGCTGCGCTATATTTTAGTATCAGATGCTAAGTACATGCCTAAGTTCATTCTAAATTGCACTCATGATACTCAGAAAAAGTTTGCTACTGTCTAGATGCGGCTGGGACTGGCAGAATCTTTCAATCAAAAACAGAAACCACTATGCCTTTTATTTGTGTTCTAATTCAAACCCACATATACAGCAGAACCATTTAGGACCCACTCACCAGATGAGGATTCCTCTACCTTGTGCCATGTGCTACTTCCAGATCAATGTAGTTAACGGCGGTGATGAGTGTGTCTTCTTGATATCCTACTGAATGTCTCAGATTGTGTAGTTTCAGGATGGAGGAGGGCAGCCCGATGACGTACGTCAGGCTGAGATATGAGCAGGAATAAATCCACATGATGTTAAACCACTAAACTTTCAAGGTTCTGTTTATTGAAGCAATCAGCTTCAAATATTCTAGTGAGTACAACGTAGTGCTTTCAAGAAACAAAAGGGTTTCTGGACCTGGTGCAGGATTCATGATGGTTATCATAAATAGGCTAACAACTGCATTTCAGCTACTGAACATATTTTAAAGTCCCAGAACTTCTATACTGGAGTGGCCCTTAACGTGCACACTCACCCTGGAAACCCCTCATTCCCACTGACAACCAGATCATAGAAAAGCACCTTCTGTGTTTTATGACATGTGACTTATCATGAAATGTTTGGGTCACAGAAGAACTGAAAGCCATAACAGACTGTGGCAGGGCCAACCAATCACAACAGAGAAATGACAGAAAAACAATCATGTTCTAAGATGTTGGACAGAGGAATGAAGGCTTCACACATATGCAATTAACAATAAAAATAAATATTTAAATGTCATAGGGAATCTCTGAACGGACACTGCTTACTTCCATCGGTTAAAGATTGAAAGGTGGACACAGGCTTCCAGTTTCGGGATGAATGAGACATGGTGATGAAAGGCACAGTGTAGGAAATGTAGTCAAAGATATAATAGCACAGTGTGGTATTATATCTATATTATATCAAAAGCTGTACTTCTGTTGAATATAGCAGAATGTATAGACTTGTTAACCACTGTGTTTCACACCTAAAACTGATGTAACATTATGTGGCAACTACACTTCAATAATCATAATAAAAAAATTGAAATACGGAGAGATCTACACTCTAATGAATTTTAAATCTGATCATAAAAAACATTAGTAGCTTTCCCACTGTACACTCAGGATATTGAAACATGGGATATGTAGAAGAAGCCACAAAGGAAAACAGAGTTAAAAGAGACATTTTCTTTTTCTTTTTCCTTAAATATTACCTGGACGATAATTTTGCCAAGTCCTAAACACAAGAAATAGAAATTAATACTGATACACACCAGCTATTCTATTTCGGCATCTCTGTGTGGATAAAATATCTAATATGCTTTAAATAAATTAGAATGTTTACTGGTTGGGATCTTAAACTTCCATTCAAATATCCATAAAGTGACATCTTTTTTTTTTTTTTTTTATATTGAATGGGATCAAGAATAAAATCACAGTCTGGTTCTAGATTAAAGTCATTTCCTTTACAATTAGATGAAGATAAATTTTATAGCTGGCTCTGAGAAGCATCGAGTGAGGCAGGGCTTGCTTTCAATGTTTACCTTGTAGCAAGCTAGAGGACTGAGATGGAAACTGTAATGCTCCCTCCATTCTGAAAGGATCCCTCAAGGCCAGAGCAAAGGATGCTAGGCAATGTCATGGGGGAGAAGCAAGCCACAGAATTTGTTCTCCATCATGTTTCAGACCACCTAGGAAAGCCACCTTTGTTTAATGAGGCAGAGTGTTCCAGTTGGAAATGAGCATACAACGTAAATGGTTTCAGTTAACTTTTGCCATTTCTTGAATCCTTAAATTAGCAATAAAACAAAGGGAACTAAGAGATCCAAACAAAATTTATTTTTTTAAAGAACCGTTTGATGTGGCACTTAGTATTCTGTTCATCTTGGAGATACTTCTAAACACACACAAGCAGATGTGTGCACACGGTCCCATGGGCTTGCACACTCACTCACACCCTACATAAGCACTCATACACACAATGGGGCTGAGGTAAGAGAAAAGGCATAGGAGGGGCTGCAGCAATGACCGTCTTCTATCTCAAATCTTATAACTGATTTATTGGTAAATGATTTGTCAGTGATATTAAGTCAAATAGATAAAGTTTTTCTAGTATTGCAAACTTTTTTTTTTTTAATTTTGATTTTATCTTTTATTATTTGAGTTTTTGCCTCTGTATTTATTCCAGTCCGGACATTATCATGGTTTCAACCTTGCACATTCCCTGCCCCTGATAAATGAGCGTTCATTGATTTCTTTTCAAAGTGGCATTTCCAATTTAATGAATGAGACATTGACTGTGTGACCTTAGGAGGAGCACTTAACCTCTCTGGGCATTACCTGCTTCATGTGTAAATGCAAATAAGTGGTCAGGGATCACTCAGTGATTTCCTTAAGTTGTGTTACTGGATTACATGTTTACACTGTTTCCATAGCACGTTTTTATTTCTCCTAAATACATTTAGTATGGCACACTCATCCTAGTGAGTAAAAGAAGAAAATGAATACGTTTCTAATATCTACCCCCTAATCCCAGATTGTTTTAAAAAAAGATATTTGCTTAGACTCTGTTTTTCAGATTTGCTTTTCATATCTTCTACTGAAGTTTTTTTCCTTGGGAGAACAGAAACATTTGCATCATAGGAATCCTGGTCTCTACTAATGCCTTGTCCAAGGACAAGAATATATCAAAAGGGAAGGAGCCTTTGTCCTATGTTGAGGTTAAATAGTTACCACTCCCAGGGAAAGCTTACATTTCTTTTGTACTATGTGTCTGTGAATGTTTTATGAATCCAATTGAGCTTAAGAATCAAGTTTCTCCGACAGACACAGTTTATTCTGAAGAATAAAGATATAGCAGAAAGTTATTGATTTTTGAGGGATCTACGCCTTGTGAAAAATTAACCAGACATTCCTTCAAAATCGATACGATTACCCTTGCTGCTTCAGAACGGTTACACAGAGACTGACACAAAGAATGTCTCCATCACAGAGGGCAGTGTTTGGTTTTTGTGGGTCTTCTGAAAACCACGGGCAGGTGCTTTTGCCCTACAATGAATCTCTCCTTTCTTCCCACTATTTCCAATTTCCCACCCCTTGCCACACACCTATGCATAAAACAGATCTTCCATTTTCTCCATTTTCTGCAACTCTGCTTCCTTTCATGACAAGAGCATGGAAGGCTAGAGTAACCCACTGGATCTACTTTGAACCAAGGTAGTTGGTAAGACACTGATGTTAAAAGCTACCTCAGTATCAGGTTTTATTGTTGATTCCTGATGAAGGTTACTACCCTTCTCTCTGTGACTTATCCCTTCTGATCCCTTCTTTTTTATTTTTATTTTTTATTTTTTGACAACTGAGAATGGACTGCCCTTTCCTATTTCTTCTCAAATGCAAGAGTGTGTATTTTCTCCACTACTGAATCAATAGAAAGTCATACATTTATGCATAGTTCTATTCCTATCTAGCTCATTGGCAAGTAACTGAAGTCCATTTCCAATATGCATTCACTGTAGGTCAAGCCTGTGCTTGCTACAGGAATCCCCAGAGGAACAAGATAGAAACCCTGTTGTCAACGAATTCATGGACTCATAGTGTTTCTCCAAGGGGGTGCTCCTGGCATTTAGGGCAAGGAAGTCCTTTATCATACAGAATTGCCTTGTGCTTTCACAGGAATTCAGCATCCTTAGCCCCAGTCCATTGTCAAGAACATCTCTCTGTTACAGCGTCAATCAGAAACTTCATACTTATGAAGCAATATTGGAGAAACAGCACTGACCTTATTTGAGGTTCTGGTGGGCCACTTACTGTCTGTCTTGATGCCTGCATACCAGATATCTAACCTGTTTCTGAACATAAACTCATGGGATAAACTTTTTACTTTGAATCTTTAGATCCCAAAATGTGTTCAGAAAAGTCCCTGGTTGTATGGGGCACCTGGGTGGCTCAGTGGGCTAAACTTCTGCCTTCAGCTCAGGTCATGATCTCAGAGTCCTGGGATCAAGCCCCATATAGGGCTCTCTGCTCAGCAGGAAGCTTGCTTCCCCCTCTCTCTCTGCCTGCCTCACTGCCTACTTGTGATCTCTCTCTCTCTGTCAAATAAATTTTTTAAAAAATCTTAAAAAAAAAAAAAGGAAAAGTCCCTGGTTAGAATAGGGACCTTAGTTGCTGAATGTCAGCCTTGTCTCTGGGTTTCTTGTCTAACATATCAAGCTTTGCAGATACTGCCTACCTTACTGGGGTCTTCTCTGAATAGGCAAACAGTGCTTCAGTGCCCTTAGTCATCTCCTTCGCAGAGTATTTGAGCTGTAGGGGTACTCATTTCCAAGATTTTCTTCAACATTTAACAATGTAATATATCATATTTATCAGGGTGGTTTTACTAGGAAAATCTACTTCTTTTGCATTTTCAACAAATCATTTAAATATTTATAATTAACTGAGCTGCTACCGAGTGCTAGACATTTAACTGGTCTTTGGAAATACTTTTAGGAATAATCCTTTCCTTTCAAGATTTTACATTCTATTGGTAAAAGACACTAACCAAATACTCACACAAATAAATGAAAGTTCAAATGATGCTATGTGTGAAAGAGAGAGAACTCTGAATGAGTATAATGGGGAAATCAGCCTTGCTGAAGAGCACTGTGGCAATTATGCAGATGAACTGCTACTTGAGATGAGGTCTAAACTGTAGAGTCAAGAGAAATAATACGAATTAACTAAATGAAGACAATAGGGGAGAATCCAACCAAGACTAGCCTTCTTCAATATTTATACTTTAAAAAATCCATATATATATATATATATATATATATATACACACACACACACATTAAGATTTAAAATATGGATTTGAAAATATATATACACAGAAATATAAATGAATTTTAAATATGGATATAAATATATATGTACACATATATATTATATAACATACATAATGTATATATATTATATATATATATATATATCTATTATGTGACTAGGATAAGAACTTTCAATATTTGAAAGAAATTAGCTGAATTCTGTTCCCAAGTCAGGCTTAAATATTCTTATTTAGATTAGATAAATAATATAGCCTCTTAAGACCTGTTTCCTCACATGAAAACTGAAATAATGAAGTATTTTAATGGTCCTTAAATTCAGGCTTATAGATTTATTTAATAAAAATAGACAAGAATTCAAAGCCAGTCATGCACCAAGCCAGCTTTGTCACTTGTATAAGTCTGTGAATATGGACAAAATATTTGAATTGGCAGAAACATAGTATCATTTAAACAAACAAACAAACAAACAACAGTGGATCTACCGAGGTTCACTGTATATATAATTTCTAGTCCAAATCAAACAATCAAACAAAGTAATTATCACTGCTCCTTAAAATACCAGAATTTGGAAATTCAGATGAAGGGAATTTTAAGTTATTTTAAATATACAAGGTTTCAAAAAAGCTTTAACAATATTATATAGTTTATTCATGTTAAAAATATAAAAATTATGATGTTGTGTTAAGATCTTTTATTGAAACTTTGATTTTCTAGAAACTATTAAAAAAATTTAAAGCCATCATAAAATGTAAAGCATAGGGGAAAAAATACCTCATATTTGAATATATGATTTTTTCTTCTTCTTTTTTTATCTATAATTAGTCACTATATGCACATGTTTTTTGGCAATATCTATGGCTATGTGTGGATACACCAATTCAAAAATGGTGGGGTTTTTTGGTTTTCGTTTTCATGGTTTGGGCCAGTGCTAAATGACTCTGGTACAGGGAGTAAAAGATACAAATTTAGCATTTATCTGATAGTAGGACAGATCATATGCCCCATGCAAGTTAAGCTAGTTTGTGTATCATTTGTTTAAATCTTTTTTTTTTCATTTGTTTAAATCTTAATAATCTCAAGAAGATGCCCTCTCATTACTTCAATTATTTCCACTTTATATTGATGGTTTGAATCTGTCTCCCGCTCATAAACGCCATCCTGCCAGAAGGAATGCTCTTGAGAATTACTGTTACCAAAGTGGATTAAATCGAATCCAGTCGATTCTAGTCTCATCCAGCTGTTGTATTCAGCTAGACATACCAGTCCTATCAAATCCTCATTCCTTTCTCCTTGTTTACCAAAGCCATGTTTGAAGAAGGATCAATGGCTTTCTAACTATGCTTTTTGGCTCCTTCGGGTCTTGAAGAAGGACTCCCAAATATGCCTTGAGAAAAGATTAAGTAAATGTTTGGTCTGCAGAGCGGATCTACTTTTGCTGATTTATATTTTGTCATCATATGGATAATTTCATGATGAGTCCTATGGCCACAAAAACAAAAGAACACATTGAACTGGATTTTTTTCCCCGATGTTCTTCACATTTCTAACTTTCTATCAATTTATGAATTCAACAATGAGTGCATTAATTTTATTTCTATGAAGGAAAAGAGTAGCTACACAAATGATGCTAATGTTCACCATTAAGAGAACATGGACTTGTATGTAGGAGGGTAGATAGAAACACTGCCTCAGACAGCAAGATAAGGCAATTCACCTTCTCCAGAGAGACTGATTAATTCCTTCCTTTAGTAATATGCTGGTGGTACAATGGTGAGTCAAATATAATCTGCTATCTTGAAGCTCAAGGTACATTGAAGGAAAAACACACACACACACACTAGCATGTCAAATAATGGTACAGGATGTTGGAAAATAAATCAGGAGCAGGCATAGTAACTAAAGGGAAGTTTACTAATTATCTATTGGTGTATAACAGGCAACCCAAAAATGTAGGGGCCTAAAACAAGCAAGAACAATTCTATTTGCTCACGATTCTGTAATTTGAACTGGGCTTGTCTGTGTGGTTCTGCTGTCCCTGCAGGAGATATCGTATGACTGCAGTCAGGAGGCTGAAGAGCTGTGGGCTGGAGTCCGCTGGAGGATTAGCCTTCTCTCCCTCTCTACTTGGTTTCTCCACAAAGTCTGTGCACCTGATCTCCTCATGGGGTTGCTCCACACATTCTCCTCAACAATGTAGCCAGACTTCTGCCATGGTGGCTAAGGGCTTGAATAAACACAAAAACAGAAGCTCTTGGGGCTACTTAAGACTTGTGCCCTGAAACAGTAGAGTGTCATTTTTCTGTGTTCTGTTGATTAAATTGAGCCCTAGAAGTAGCCCAATTCCTGGGGAGGTGTGAATACCAGGAATCATGTTCCTCTTAGAATATAACACAACAATCCTAAGAGAGTCCAGTGTAGAGAGCATGACTATGAAAGGCAGAGACCTGAAATGGGAATGAACAGGAAAGTGCAAGTCATGGGAAGATCTGAGGAAAAGCTTTTGAGGCAACAGAAGAGCAAATCCATGAACCTAGAGTGGGAAAACTGCTTGTATAAGGACTAGAAAGAAGATGAGTATGAGCAAGATGGAAGGAATCAGTAGGAGAGTGACAAGAAATAAGGTCAGAAAGAAAATTGGCATCACAGAGGGCCTTAGAGATCAGCCAGAAGCTTGAATTTTATCATTTCTCCAATAAGAAACCAAGGGAGAGTACTAGCCAGAAGAGTTACACACTTTATTTTTTAAAAAATCACTATGTTTTGTGTGAACTGAGTGATGGAGTCAGAGTGCAACAAAGAAGGGGTTAGGAGGCAATCATTGTCTTGTATATGAGAACATTATAAGAATCAGATGGGTGGTAGTGAGCCTTAAGATATAGATAGATTCTGGAAATATTTTGGAGGCAGACTGATGAGATTTAGTAAAGAATATGATATGGATCATTGAGCAAAGAGGGGCATAGCTTAGCAGAAAAAAACAAAGTTACAATGATGTTTTATGGATATGGAGAAGACCAGAGAAACTGTTTGGTAGGAGCTTGAGAAAACAAGAGATCTATTTTGAACCTGTTAAGTCCGAGATGCTTTCTCAACATTCAGATGGATTTGAAAACTGAGCAGTTGAATGTTACAACTCAGGGACTGAAGAGGGTCAGAAGCATTTTATGGTCTTTAAAGCCATTAGATAGCAGGATCTCACTTAGAGCATGAGTAAAGATACAGACAGATTAAGACTTGAGCTGGAGGTTGAAAGATTTTGAGACCAGAAAGAGGAGGAAGAACCTTGCTGACTATATGAAAACATTATCAGATTGCCTGAATAATAATTCTAGCAGCAGAGAGATCTTGAGTCCCCAGTAGAAGGGAGAGAAATTAAGAGGCTTTAGCAATAATGCAGAGGAGAGATGACCGTCTTAAATTTAAGGAGTAGCAATGAGAGGGGATGGGGAGTTGGGGGCTCGTTTAGGGAGAAAAAGAGGATTTGGTGGCCTAAAGGATATGGAGTCGCTGCCAAACCTTTTCTTTAATTAATTAAACATTAATTCTGTATTTAAGACTACATAAATTAGGTTTTTATAACTTTGAAGTCAAATACTTCTCTTAATTGAAGACTGAGCATTAAAAAAATCATGGAAATGACATAGAACATAGTTCATATAGAAATATTGGACTAACAGAGCATTGGTTACTTTATAACCCAGGACAAGAAAAAACCGTCAACATGTGGCTTCTTCCTCACAATGTGCGCCCTCAAAGTGTTGAGTTATATCCAGTTATCTCCTATCATCATTTTCCCCTCTTTTTAAAAACTCAACATTTTCTCAATATCATTATGTCTTTTCTCAGTAAGTCTTATGTTGGCTGCTTACATTAAAAGGCAAGTTCAGAACAGCATCCATGGGTAAAGGAAATGTGAGTAAGAACTAGTTACTCCTAGTATGAAGGTTGGAATCTGAGAGAGTACCTTGGCTTTGCTTTGGGTTAGATAAACTCCTGCTGCCCCCTAGTGGCATGTTGTCGGGGAACAAAATCTCTGGGTCTCTTGTTTATTTTGTGGCAGAAGCGTGTACGTGTGACACCAGTAATAGTACGGAGACAACTCGAAAAACTAAGGCATCTTATAGACATCAAAACTCTATGTATTCAAAAAAAAAAAAAAAAAACTCTATGTATTCATAATTGCATAAAATAGTGATTTGGCCATCATCATTACAATCAGTGAAGCTCTTGATCGTCCAGGGGTGGCACTACCCTGTCATGTCTGCGGAAGTCAGTCATTTCTTGATGGGTCTAGAAATTTCTTCTTTTTCATTACTGAAATTCTGAATCTTCTTATCCACAATCTAGGCATCATCTTTATCATGTGAACAGTTGGGCTACTGAACCCTGAACAGGCATGAGAGCAAGGGATATTCCCCTAACTTGCAGTTTACCTTACTCCTCATTTTTTATTTCCGGATCTCTTGTCCCATGTTTGAACTCTTGCCCCGTTTATTGACTATGAGAAATGCCATTTCCTTCAGGAGAAATACAACTCCCACTCGTATGGTTGGGATATTGCCCTCTGGCCACAAGGACATAATCATATCAGAACACATACTCCAACTCTGGTGTCCATCCATTCTTGGCCCTTTTCATGGTTTAAATAAAATGTATTTATAATAATAATTATATTATTATAGAACTGTTTATTAATTAATCAAAAAAATTCTTATGTATATTCACCATCTTCCCAAGGTTCTTCCCCTGCAGGCTCTCCTTTACAAATGATTGCTCAAAAAAAAAAGACTGTGTACAAATCTACAAGAAAAACCCCAAATTTACAAAGATAAGAAAGCGTTCTCAAACAGAAAAATGTAATATTTCTCCCCAAGGAGGCATTAAAAAATTGCATTTATTTATTTTTTTGCTGGAAGAGATACCCAATTTGATTTAGAACAATCCATTTGTAAACCCAAGATATCTGCATAAGGCAAAGGATGGCTTCGGTGTTCCCAGAGTGCAATGGGGAGTAATGGCTTTGCACTCATCTAATATTTCTTTTGGTGTTTGGTTTTGTTTTGTTTTGTTTTTGTTTGTTTGTTTGTTTTGCAAAACAAGCATACCTGTTGCTTTTGTACAGAAGATAACTTTTCCCTTTTTTCCCTTTTAGGATTCTTTGGCTGATCTTATAGTTAAAATGGCATAAGACATATCAACAGGAAGAAAAAGATACATTGAATTTCATTCTTACAGGAACCCCAAAGATGTGAGACTCCCCCAAATCTGGACAATTGAGGCTTATATGCCATTCTGAGGTAAGGAGAAGGGGGTGGGGATCCGAGAATTCAAAAGCAGGAAGACAATTCACAGGAACATAGAAAGACCAAGAGTTTTGTAAACAGATGTTTGCCCTGCCTTGTTTATAAGCCTTGTAAAAAGTTATCCCTGGTGATAGCTTCTCCTTGGTGCGGGCTCCCTATCTAAATTTTCTTAGGCAGTGAAGGAAGAGGTAAAAAGCTCTTCTTGAATTTGTTGGACCTTGATAATCTCCAACTCAAAACAATCCACATATCCAAGTGGCACATTGCAAGTGCGTTGAACAGAACCAAGAGAAGATTATAGGCTATGTTCACAAGATACAAAATGTAAGTTGTGTCTAATGAGAGACAGGATGTCATTGAGGGAACACCTGTGCGAGGATCTAACATGGGTTGACAAGAAATAGAAATTCCTCAATTATACCTTGAATTAGGAGCCCCTGGTTGATTCATGGTAAGCCTTTAAATGTGAATTTATCTTTCAAAATATTGAATAAACTAGTAAGCTGAACCCATGCATGGGAATTCCAGGTAAATCTGAGATTGGGTCTTGATACAATGGAGAAGTAGACAAGACTTGCTATTGGTATCCTCTCTCTCTTATTACAAAATGTTTTGTTTTCTACCTACATTGGCCAGGGATATCCTGCCAAGAAAGGATGTTATCTGATATGTAATCTCCACTGTTGGAATATAAACATTTTAAAAGAACACTCCAGGGGTGATGCAGTCATAGTATATTGATGGAGTTATTTTAGGTATGGTAGGGAGCACATTTTATGAAGGGCAGTCTGGGAAATAATGTCCCTCAATTATGAGATATAAACATCACTTGATATCACTTAATGAGTCTGTAGTTCAGCTAGTCATAATTATTACACCTTATGGCACATCCCTTTGGGCTCTTTAACTCAGAGCTTTCATAGTTTGTACCCATGCCCATTAAAGAGCCAGAAAATACCGTTTTTCCCAATAAGCTTCCTTGTGAATCTTATCTTCCATTGAAATCTTATGTGTGCATAAATTTTTAACATTTTTGAAAAATATCCTGCATCTTATAAATGAACAAAAACATTTAAGATTTATTTGTTGATATTCCAGAAAGCATAGATATCAAAAGATCCCCTTTTAAATCAGGTGCTAAGAACCCTTGTGGTATATTCAAATCTCAATTTTCATTGTAGTAATGATCAATGGCATACCTCTTTTCATTCCAACAATTGATATAGATAATAATAAGAGTCAATAACTATTTTCCAGGGATTCCAATCCATTTGTTTCAAACTCTAGGATTGATTTTTCAGTCTGAAAGGAAATTAATTGCTTTAGTTTTAATTTCAATTGATTTTAAGCCTTTTTTTTCATAAGTAGTACTTTGCTTCTCGTGTTTTGTTTTGTTTTCTTTTCCCTCCATAGAGATTTCTCTAAATGGCACTCCTTCTTGTTGGTCATGAGTATAGAGGTGATTCTTCCAGATTTCATTTAATTTGAACTGCTTGTTCAAAATGGTAATTCCTGCAAAATAAGAGCAGTATAAAACAATATGAAGAACACACATTTTAGACAAGTAGACCAAAATCTCACCTCTGAAACTTACTAACTACACCATTGGAGATGTCAGTTTCAGCTCTTAGCTTTTCTTCTTCATGTGTTACATTGTGCACAATATTTTCCTCCTAGACCTGTTTTGAAGATTAAATAAAATAACACCCAATAAGACCCCCATGAAAATAAATACAGAAGAAAGATTAGCTCCCACTATTTCCTATCCAGTTTTGCATTAGGTATTGTGTGCAGGTTTTACCAATATGTTCTATTAAATCCCTTATCAAATAAAGTGAGCATTTGCAGCAATATAATTTATTTATTTAATATATGAAGCAAAGGTGTAATTAGATGTGTCTTAAAAATACCTTCAGAGAACTGAAAAGTGTATTCCACATTTACGAACATTGCCCACCCATAAAACTTAGTAAGAGATAAGAAAAATTTAAGAACATCGGCAGAAAGCTGAGCTGAAACAGTTTGCTGGACCCTATATAATGCATTAACAGCAGTAAAGAAACGAGCAGAAATGAATGTAATTAGGTGCCTCTCTGTAAATAAGGTTTACTGTGTAGTGCTAGCTGAGTAAGCTAATGAAAGAAAGACACTTTAATTATGAGAAAATTATTTCTGTAATACCTTAGACAGAATGTCTTAAACATGGCCTTAAATACACTGTGGATATCAGTTAATTGCTTAAACAGTGAGGTTCATTTTATTACTTCTGGGGACCCAGTTTTCCTATCTGCTAGATGAAGTTAACCAGGGGAAAGTAAGTGTAAACTGAGTTTTTAAAAGGTGAGTAGACATGAAAGAATGCATTAACAAACTCTGTTGAGGTCATGGTTTAGAAATACTTCAGGCTGTGGTAAGTGAATAGGATACCATCAAAAATAAGTAAAAAGGCTCATCAGCATTTGAAATTGAAAAGAATTTCCCCGTACTTATGGAGTTTTGATAGATACACATCATGTGTTTTAGTGGGGTCATACTACACAGACAAAACATGCAGGCATCTTTCCTTCCTTCCAGGAATTTAAAATAATAAATAGCTTCATCAGATTCCAAACACAGCTGGTTATTTTCTAATAATATTTGTAGAAGCTAACATCAGGCGACTTCATGTGCGTGCTTCTCCAAACATAAACATGGCACCAATAAAGTATCGTTTCATTTATTTGATAGAGCAAGGAGCTGGAGGATAATGGCAGATGTTTCAGTCAAGTTATCAGTGCCTTGCTCTGTAATGGTCTGTCAGTCAACAGGCTTTTGCTGCTTTCTGTTGCTGAAATGGTCAATGGTGATGAAGTTACCTGTACTCTTCTTTGGCTCAGTTACTACCAAGCAAATTTTAAAAATAGCATTCCTTAAATAGGTTTTGCCACATACTCATTGCAGTCATGGCACTCTCAAAAACAGAGTAAAAGAAGGTTTGAAATGCTGCCCCAAACAGTTCTTGAAGACATCACATGGCAGGAAATTGTAGGGGATAAATTGGCTTTGGGGATGAAATATGGCATTAATCTGTTAACACCACAGGTCATACTATCCCCCTCTTCTAAATTCAGTCATTTAATTAGTGCATGCTGCCCTGGAAACATTTGACTAAAAGAATCCCAGGGTTGGAAGTAACCTTTAAGAAAATTTATTGAAGTATGCTCATGATGGAATGTCATAGTCAAGTGCTAATCCAATGCAAGCTTGAACATTCATCCCTCTGCAGACCACGGATTTCACCCCTGAAACAACTTTGGTAATGACAATGAAATTCTCTCTAAATGTAATCCTACATTTAACTGCTTCCAACATCTACTCTCACTGTGTTTTATGAGGAGATAATTTTTTTTTTCATATTCAGGATTTGTCCAGTGGAATCACCCCAAAGGTAGATTAGAGGTGATGCCTCATGAAGGACAGAAATGTATAATATTGTTTCCTGCTAGGAAACAATGCTCGCAATTATAGCAAATTTATTAACTAATAATAAATATCATACATGGCTAAATCCTATCACCATGGGGCAGCCACTTAATCATGTACCTTCCTTAGACTGTACCACCTAATACTGACATATGCTGTATGAGACAGTTACTATTGTTTTTTCCCTCTTACAAGGAGCTGGGGTTTGGAAATTTCAAGTTACTTGCCCAAGGTCACACAGTGAGCAATTAGATAAGTGAAGATTTGAATCTTAACCTGTGGATAGCATCTCTCCAGGGTAGTGCTAGAAGAACGAACTCTACAGCAAAGCCAATTTGAGAGGTTGATTCCTTTTTTTTCCTTTTAAGATTTTATTTATTTATTTATTTATTTAGAGACAGCATGAGCAGGAGGGGGGAGGGGCAGATGGAGGAGAGAGAGAGAGAGAGAGTCTTAAGCAGACTCCACACTGAGCATGGAGCCCCATGTGGGGCTTGATTTCACAGCCCTGAGATCATGACCTGAGCCGAAATCAAGAGTTGGAGACTTAACCAACCATGCCACCCGGCACCACAGTAGATTTCTTTTTGCCAACGTTTTTCCTTTTAAGAAGCACTAGATAATTTCTAGAACTTTAAGGGAAAATATTTGGTTCACAGATCAACTTCTGGCAACTTGGGACATTTCTCAAGTTAACAGGACAAGAGCTGGTGTCACCCTGGATTCCCTTCTGAGGTCAGTTCCTCACTGGTTTCTGCTTTAGGCATGGTCTCCAGAGCCTGACCTTGGCCTCCTGCTTCAACGTCCTCTAAATACCTTCCTGCTATCTCCCTGGACTCCAGCCAATACCCCTCCCAAATATCCATCAACTACTCCTCAAACATTCCCACTCCTCAAATCTTTGCATTTGCTCTACCCTCTTCCTAAAACACGTTTTCTCCCCATTTTCCAAAAGTCCTTTTATTCCTTATTAATCTCAGATCAAACACAGGTAGCCAGATTTTCTCCTTTAGCCTTCCAAGTCTCTGTACACCCACAGCCGAATGTTCTATCTTAGCCTACATTATCTTCTTCAGCTTACTCATAAGTCTGACCGATTATGGATATTTATTTGCTTAATTATCCTCTTCAACCCAGGAATAAAAGCAATAGGAGGTCCAGAATTCTGGCAGGCTGTAGTCAGAGTATAGTTGGTGCTACAATAAAAGTGTGACAACAGAGAGGAATCATAGAGGATAGAGAGAAGCTCATTCAGCCTGTGACTTTGTCCCTGGGTTTAGAAGTTTGAGGAAGAACATGGCAGGTGGCGAAGATCAACCAGGAGACGTTGATTACAGAAAGGAAGTAGTTTCCATAAATGCATGGGTGTGCAAATGAACAGAGAACCAGTTTATACCTGCCTCCTTGAAAATAGCCAGCCACAGCAGCAGGGTTTGATAAGATGCTTGTAAAAATATCTACAAAACAAGATTTAGCCACTAAAATCCAGACCACGACATCGATAGCTATCATTTAGCCCCGTGAAAGTGTAACACATCAGCACCTGGTTCCGTGTACCAATGCCGATGGATACATTGAACCCTGCTGGGTAGACATCAAAACCTCGCTGCAGGGAAAGGGTGCACCATCTCAAGGGTTGGGCTTGTCCTCTTTATATATATATATGAGATTCTCATAAAGGATGCAGATTACAATCGTTCCTTTTTACACTCACGTTCACTTGAGACCCATGATCAGATCTATGAGCCAAGCATGATGTCTGGGGAAGAGCAGGAGTATAGATTGTCACGCCTCCCGAGATGAGCGGGAGTCAGGGATTTCCTCCGAGACCAGCACACATATTTGCACCCTGAAGTCATGAGAAAATGTTTCCTGAGACAGATTTTTTATAATTCAAGTAATTGTCAAAAATATTCATTATGGATGTAAATATTGAACAGTAAAGTTAGTTATGTTTCCCTTCTGAGTATTAGCATTAAATCCCCACTCTGCAGAAAAGACTCTGGCCTTTAGGGAGGATATTTCCCGACAGGTTTCTGATAGTGTGGATGTGCTAATGCATCTCAAAACCAAAGTGCATTTTATTTTCCTGCCAGTATCACTGTTCTTAACAACTTTCCCTACACTGGGCTTGGAACAAATTAGGTTTATTTAAAGAACTATTTCAAATAGTGTCTACCGCATGGAAGTAGGTTGTTCAGTTCGTGTCTGTGTGTTTGCATGAGTGTATCTGTGCACTGGTGTGTGTTTCTCCAAATATTTTATTTCACTTTATTTTTATAATTGAAATGAGAGCAAACCTAGGTTATCAGATTTCAAATACTATAAAGGCCATTTTTCTGATAAATTCCTGAAGTGGATTCTTTTGTAGAGGTGTCCCCTTGAATTGCTTGCATTTTAAACATCTGTAATAAGTTATGTACCATTTCTAACTGCATTAGCATTGATCATTTACTTTTCCAGGAAATAAAATCTTTTTCTCTGTTTCATCACTTTTTATTTCATGATCATGCACATGTAAATGTCTTAGGTTTTTTTTTTTTTTTTTTTTAACCCTCAGGGGCTTTACATACCTACAAGAAATGAAAATGAGAAGAGAATTACCCAACCCTTTAAACATTTCTCTCTCCAACAGCCAGTAGGAATGCATTTGTGAGTTAAAAAGTGCTAGGGTTTGATCTAAGGGAGCTGTTCAATGTACCTTTAGAACTCTATGTAGGATATAAAATTCTGGAGATACAGCTCTGTTTCTACTTCATCTCAACCAGCTTTAATTTCTACACAAAGGGAATATTAAATCTTGAAAAGACCTAGAAAAGGACAAAGAATATTTCTTTGTGAGCACATTAAATACACCAGGCTTCTACTTTGTCATAAAACTTGTATGAACAGATATAAGCAGAGGCAGGAAATAAGAGTCATTCCTTTTTCCAAGCTAAAGTCACCAACAAATCATTGATAGATCCTATCAAAATGTGAGCTAATGAATTATACTACTGAATACCCATTGGCAACACCATTTTACTATTTTTTAGTATTATTTAATATTATTTAATAATTGAGTTAATATTTTTTTAGTGTTCTAAGATTCATTGTTTATGCACTGCACCCAGTGCTCATCCTGCTGAACCAATTCTTTTAGAAGGAAGGAGGTAAAGAAATATGTTAATTAGCAATATACTTACTAAAGTTTTCCTGGTAAAGTTGTAGAAATTCTTACTTTTTGTGGAAAACAAAGGTAATATATTTTTTAATTTAATTTAATTTCGTGTGTGTGTGTGTGTGTGTGTGTGTTCCAAAATTCATGGTTTATGCACCACACCCAGTGTTCCATGCAATATGTGCCCTCCATAATACCCACCACCGGGCTCACCCAAGCCCCTACTCCCTTCCCCTCCAAAATCCTCAGTTTGTTTCTCAGAGTCCACAGTCCCTCATGGTTTCTCTAAGCTTTTAAAAATGATTATTGGATGTGGAGAACTCAAGTGTTAAATATATACAAAAAATAGCTCCTAGAGGAGTACTTGGGTGACTCTGTCTGTTAAGTGTCAGACTCTTGATTTCAACTCAGGTCATATCTCAGGGTTGTGAGATAGAGCTCCAGGTTGGACTCTGCACTCAGCAGGGAGTCTACTGGAGATTCTCTCTCTTTCTCCCTCTCTTTCCCTCTCCACCTACCTCTGCACTCATTCTCTCTCAAAAACAAATAAATTAAAAAAATAATCTCCTGGAAATATATGCAAAGTGATATTTGTAGAATTAAATTTGTGACTTTAGCTACTAACCCATTTATTTATTACAGAGATGATTTCATGAATGTACCATAGAGTAAGTTTTCTCTTTCTATGTAACTGTTGGTGACATGTTAATATGTCATGAATAAAACTACTTGTTACTGGACCCTACTATTTTAGCGAGGTTCTCTAAGGTTGGACAAAACAGAAATGTGAATAAGCTGGTTAAGGATGGTATACACCTGCAGAATTGAAATATATCCTTTCTGTTTTTAAATATTTTATTTATTTATTTGTCAGAGAGAGAGAAAGAGAGAGTGAGCACAAGCAGGGGGAGAAGTAGGCAAAGGGAGAAGCAGGCTCTTCACTGAGCAAGGAACCCCATGTGGGATTCAATCCCAGGACCTTGGGATCATGACCTGAGCCAAAGGCAGACACATAACTGACTGAGCCACCCAGGCATCCCAAAATACATCCTTTTGTTAATATTGATCCACCAACATGATTTCTCCAGGGGCTTCCTAGAAATTGAGGGTAAAATTCTTTCTTAAAATTAAAAAAAAAAATCTCAGATTTGATGTCTAAGTTAGACTTCAGTCCCATAGTAACTTGAGAATGTTTAATTTCTTACTGGTTCAGTGGGGAAATTAGAGATGGGTTGTGTGTCTAGTTTAAAACAAGTGAAAGTCCTGCTATCTCTATGAGGAAATTTGGGGTTGGCAGTAAGGATTCAAACCTCTACAACAGCAACCTTAAGAGTTACTCACAACTATGCTTGGACTATAATAGATCCCTCTCATCCATGGTTTCACTCTCTGTAGTCATCCCTCGTCTGGAAGCAGATGATCCTTCTTGGACATATCCCCAGGTCAATAGTGAACTAATACTACCACAACACCTACACCATTCACCTTGCTTCATCTTATCACGTAGGCCTTTATTATATCATTCCCCATCATCACAAGATAAAGGTGAGTACAGTACAATAACAAATTTTGAGGGAGAGAGACAAATAGCATATCACATAACTTTTATTACAGTATTGTTACATTTGTTCATTTTATCCTTAGCTATTGTTGTTAACCTCTTACTGTGCCTAGCTTATAAATTAAACTTTATCAAAGGTACCTATATGTATAGAAGAAAAAAAATAGTATATATTGGGTTCAGTGTGACCCCAAGCTTCAGACATCCACTGGGGGGTCTTGAAACATACCCCCACAGATAAGGGGGGATTATTGTATAAAATTTGAGCTTGAAATCTTAGCCATGGAAAAACTGCTTTCCTTCCAATATAGATAGGGCTTTTGAACTTTCATCAAATCAGCATCATCTGAAGGATACCTTTGTCACTGGATTTCTTACTTCTTCAACTAGAACCTTAAGAAAACTGCCTACAAAGGCAGAACTGTATATATACAATCTATTGATGCCCTTCCTATTGGAAGACAACACTTCTTGCTGGTGATTCATGTAATAGAGGAACTGAGAAGAATCCTTTGCCTCCTTCCCTTCAGTTATTTATAGGACCACATAAAGTCTACATTGCGCAAAGCAAAAATGGTCTAAAAGCCAGAGCTGGAGGAATCCTACTATTTTTAAAATCTTAGAAGCACAATTTCTTGTCATGTGGCGTGATGCATTGAAAAGAGCCTGGTTCTAAGATTATGAAAAAGATGTACTTTTAATTTTGAAAGCCAATAAAATGGGATTTCTTTAAAAGCTCCTTTTGTGGAAAAATTATGAGATTAGCTGTATTTGTTTTCATTCTTCATTCCTTCTTTGCCAGTTCCACAAAATAACTTTTAAAAATAGCTGTGTGTTAACAGCCAAGAATGAAAATGGTTTTAGAGCTCTTAATTTCTTTTTTCCTTTTTTTTCTTTCTTTCATTTCCTTTCCATTTCTTTTCCCTTTCTTTCTTTCCCTCCCTTCCCTTCCAGTTTCTTCCTTCCTTTCTTTTCTTTTCTTTTTCTTTCTCTATAGGGTGTAGAGAGGCACCTGAGGTGATGTGGCATTTCTTCTGCTAGGAAGCTTTTTATCGAAAAATCTGGGTATAGGTGATGAGAAGAAAATTTTGAGGACTGAAAGAAAGATTTCATCACAACAGAACTTAATAGACTAGGTATTAAGAACTTATTTGCAACAGACGCCAAATCTGGAAATTTTAGTTATACATATGTAATACATTCATAACGCAGTCACTCAACATCTATAGTCTACAGTATATCCTCATCTTTATTATTTTTGGGCCTGATCTTTGTTTGGCAGTACGTGCAATTTTGACTTGGCAGAGGGCTTGCAGTCAGCAGTTATTCAGTGTTCTTCAAGCCCACACAAATCAACTAGGGTATAGACTGCTAAGGAGAAACCAGAAGAAATGGAGAGTGGTGTGTCATTGCCGACACTTGCCCTGAGTTCATTACGCATCCTTTCCGTGCTTTCTGGGTGACCACTGACCTACTAGTGGTCCAACTCAATCTGAGGATCTTCATCTGTAAAAAAGAATAAATAATGTTTCCTTCAACACATTGATATGGGGCCTGGAGCTGGCAAAGTTTTTGAATCACACACCATATGGCAAGACAGAGCTTAGCCTCAACAAATACTAACTGGTTAGTTGGTACTACCTTTTTTTTTTTCCCCTTCTTTCTTCAACATGTGACTACACAAATGTGTTTAATATCTCCCATGTGAAACGTAAAATATACCATCCTTTAATTTGACTCTTTCCCTTGCACACAGGCCAGCCAGCTTCTTTGTTACTATGAAAGCGGCAAACCTGAAGGAAATATGGTCACCTCCACATGCTCACCTTCCATTCTCTTTAACCCTAGTCCAGTACTGCCTCCATTTCTCTCTTGTGCTGTCAAATTCCTTAAGTATTTCTGTACACGCATATTATTTGACAACATTCAACATGATCAACCAATTCCCACTGTATTAAAACATTTTCCTCGAGGCCCTCTGACATATATATTTCCCTATTTTCTATTGACTGTGTTGGAGTTTCTATCTCAGACTTTCCATAAGGTTGTTCCCTCTAAATAAGGATATTTCTCAGTTTTAATCAAGGATATTTTTGACCCAGTGTTGTAGGTCTATCATGTGGTATCATCCACTTCTATGGCTTTAAATATCACATAAAAATTGAGAAATAAACATGGGACTTATATGTTTATCTCCAGGTCAGAACTCTTCTCTGCGTGTGAAGCTATCAAGTCCATTGCTTAGTTGCTCAAACCAGAAAACTTAGATATCAGTAAGATATAAGGACCAGGAACATGGTCTCTATGGTTCAAATCTTGGCCCTCCCATATTATGCTAGCTGATGATCTAAGTTCATTCAGGCTGCTATAATGAAATATGATACACCGGGTGGTTTAAGCAATGCAAATTTATTTTTTACAGTTTTTTAGACTGGGAAATCCAAGACCAAGAAGTCTACAGATTTGGTGTCTGGTAAGGTCTGCTTCATGGCTCATAGGTGGTCATCTTTTTTGCTGTGTCCTCACGTGCTGAAAGGGGCAAAGCAGCTCTCTGGAGTTCTCTAATCCCATTCATAAGGGCCCTACCAACATGACCGTATCACCTCCCAAAAGCTCCACTTCTAAACATCATCATATTGTGGGGTAGGTGTCAATATGCCCATTTTGGGGAGACCTAAACATTCAGTCTATACTAGTGACTCTGGGAAGTTTTCTATATTTCTCTGAGTCACAGTTTCCTCAATTGTGTTTTGGTTGATTTGGGTTGCTTTCACAAAATACTGTAACCTGGATATGGTTACACAACAGAAACTTATTTCATATAGTTCTAGAAGCTGGGAAGTTCAGGATCTTGGTGCCATCATGGTTAAGTTCTAATGAAGGCCTCTTCTTGGTTTTATGATGACATCTTGCTGTATCTTCAGATGGGAGAGAATGAAATTATTCCTCTTATGTTTCTTCTTATAAGTGCACTAATTGCACTCATGTGGGTTCCACTCTCATGAGAAGATTTCCTCCAAAAGGCCTCAGATCTCAATACCATCACATCAAAGATCTCAATACCATCACATCAAAGACAAGGGCTTCAACATATGCATTTGGGTAAAACACAAGCATTCAGTCCATAGCAACTTATAAAATGGAGATAATAATTAGTGATATCTATATATTGAAGTTGCTGTAAGGGCTAAATTAATGATGTTATTAAAAATGTTTTCCTCTACCTAGAGAAAAAACACAATAAATGCCATCTATCACTATCACCATCATCACCAATGTGGCCTTCAACCTTATCAATGCTTCATTATGAACAGCAGCAGGAGAATCATCATCGTTTTGTTTTTGTTTTTAACTATCACTTTTCACATCCAACCCATAAAAACTCATGTAGACTTTAAATACATTTTATAATATTTTAAATCTACCCACTCTCTCCTTCTCAGCCACCCCTCTAGTTCAAGTCAACATCACTTCTTACTTGGATTATGACAGAGCCTTCTTGTTGGACTTTCCAGTTCTTTTCTTATTGCCTTCTAGTTTTCCACTTTGGGAAAAATGAGTTTCCAATATGTCAGTAATTTGTCTTCCAACTACTTCACACTGTAATCTAGAATAAAATTAATGCTCTTCACTAGGCTTAAAAGTCTTACATGATATGGAAAGTCTTATTCTCTATGGCAAGTCTTATATGCTATGGCTATATACCAACTCTATAAGTTCATCTTATTCTACTTTTATATTGGTTCATCATGACAGTAATACAGTTCTGTATTAAAGAAAAAAAGAAATGGGTGTGGGATGCCTGGGTGGCTTAGTGGGTTAAACATCTGCCTTCAGCTCTGGTCATGATCTCAAGGTCCTGGGATCAAGTCCCTCACTGAGCTCCCTGGTCAGTGGGAAGTCTGCTTCTCCCTCTCCCTCTTCTCCTCCCCCCGTTCATGCTCTCTCCCTCAAATAAATAAATAAAATAAAATAAAATAAAAAAAGGAAGAAAAAAGAGTGTGATTAGCCACGTCTTCCCTCAAGGCTTTGTCAAATCCTTTTTTGGGGGTCTCACTTCTGCTTATTATAACACATTTGTTTTTATTAAATAGTTTTAAATATTTATAATGGAATTGGAAATATATCTATGCACTAATTAGAAAATGAAAATTACCTGAATTGCTTCTGTAATGTACAAGATTAATAATCGGTTTTCATAGAATCAGTTTTTAAACACAAATTTTCTAAGTTTCCACAGTCACTCAAAAGGAAATATGAAACCACAAAACTACCAAAGAATAAGAAAAAGAAGGAATAGGTAGAAAGGAGGAGGAGAAAAATGTGAAAATTCAGGAAACAGATAAAGCAAAATTTTACTAAAGACAATGTTATATGGCTTAGATGTTACTGTACAACAAATAAATTTATATATGTGTGTGTAAATGTGTATATAGACATATATACACACACACATAAAGCTAGAAAACCTAGCATTAAAACAAAGTAAATGATGCATCATTCTATTTCTTGTAGATATATATTTATAGATTTATATTTAATACCTCATTCTCAATATCAAAGAGCAAATCATAAAGTCCATTTAATTTTTAATACAAAGGTGTTTTCTTACTTATCTGAGAATAATGTCATTTAAGTAGCTTTTAATATAAGAAATTTTATAACAATAAAATAATGAAGAAGAAAAAAATCAAACCGGAGGCCAAAATTCAGATGCATTCACTATTATCATTTTGATGCAATAGACTCTAATTATACCTATTTTAATAAGGTGAACCTGTATAGATTTCGCAAAGCTCCCAGCTAATATTAGAATATACATAAGTAGGAAACTGCTATTAGCTCAGCATGTAGTAGTCTGACTTCCATTAGAGAAAAACTCCTCAGTATAGGGAAGAAGATGATTCTAAACTTTGCATGCATCAAAAACAAGAACAAAAGCAAAAACCAATGTAACTGACCCATCTGCAAAATGATACAAATGTTTCAGGAGAAATATTTTTTGGAATTACATAGAATGATATTTATCTGAACTGTAAAGCATGATTTTTTTTTCTCAGTTTTGTAGCCTACAGAGATAAAAGCAGATAAACATCGGGTGGAAACCTAGTGCTTATAACCAAGTAAATGATGCCTCATCCTATTTCTTGGATTTTTATAGTTTTCTTATTCATTACACACTTTGGCAGATAATATATATAGTTTAGTGAGTTTGTACTGACACATTTTATGTGTTATCTCTTAATTTTTTTTTCTTTAGCAGTAAAATTTTATAATCTTTTGATTAGATGTACAGAGAAATCTGAAGCTAATTAAAAGCTCCAAGCATTTGTTGAGGTTCTTTGAGTTCACTGTGTTTGAAGTACAGAACTTTGTTTCTTAAATTGGAGGCAGAAATCTAAATGATTGAATATGACTTCTCAGGTACCTGCATAGCCCTATACACTTTCAGAACCTGCCCAGACACTTGTGTTTCTGACAGTGTGGGCACAAAATGTGCTTACCCAAATATACATGTTGACTTAAGGAAAGGAACACAGAGGCAAACATAATACATAAATGATGAATTCAAACTGAAACAAGACTAAGCAAGACTATGGCACACTAAGACACAGCAAAGTTGATGTGCTACTTGAAAATGCAAAAAATGAGAGAAAATGCAAAAAATGCATCACCATACAATACATTGAAAAATGTATAAGATGAAGTAAAACAAATTGCATCTTAGCAGTCAGAACCGTATTCACATTGTAATTGCTGATTTAGTGTCAACAAAAGAACATCATTTGTCACAGTAAACTAATGATGTTAGTTTGGATTTTATTGTTTGCTTAGTTTTGTTAGCATTTAATTGATAAATTCTTTTGACTTTATAGCTTCCTATATGCTATAAGTAAATAAATTTAGGAACTTTCTTTATGTTTATACGTATTTAACTAACATTCTAATAAAAGTAATACAAGTCAGCAAGGAAGGCTAATGCATCTACCCTGAATTCTCAAAAAATACTATAAAAACTGAAATATTTGTTATAATATTTTGGTGTATTATCTACATACACAGAAGTCAGGTATAAAAGCAAGTAAATAAGAAGACTTCAAGCTTTTCCACTGTATTCTTTTGTTCTTTAAGATGTTTTGGGGGGGGGCACCTGGGTGGCTCAGTGGGTTAAGCCTCTGACTTCGGCTTAGGTTATGATCTCAGGGTTCTGGGATTAAGATCCACATCGGGCTCTCTGCTCAGCAGGAAGCCCGTTTCCCCCCGCCCCCTGCCTGCCTCTCTGCCTACTTGTAATTTCTGTCAAATGAATAAATTAAAAATCTAAAAAATAAAAAGGGTGGTTTTTTTTTGAGATAATTGTAGTTTCACATGCAGTGATGAGAAATAATACATTGAGATCTGATTTGCCCTTTACCCAATTCCCCCCATGCTGAATGTTATAGGACTATTGTACAACATGCAAAGCAGAATTTTGGCATTTATAAGGTCAAAATATTCATCACTAGCTTCCCTCATGTGTCTCTCTTATAGCCAAACCCACTTCCTTTCTTCCTTTACCTCACTTCCTTTAGCCACTGACAACTACTAATCTGTTCTCCATTTTTTATAAGTTTGTCCTTTCAAGAAAGTAGTATAAATGAAATCATACAGAATACTAGCCTGGTAAATCACTTGAATTTCTAAATGTGAAATTAGGCTTTTTCCCTATAATTAATCCCACTTGCTTATTGCATATATTTTTATATATTATTTATATTATTGTATTCTTCTTACTAATATGTGGTTTAAAGTGTTTGTTGCTTTATTCAATGGAGATATTTTCAATAGTTGTTTCTTGGTTTAGGGTTTTTTTTAATGTCAGGGTAATGTTAGCTTAATAAAAGAATGTGAAATGTTTTCTCTGTTGTATTTTCTTGAAGAGATTTGTAATATTTCTGTCAATTCTTCTTTAAACAATTGATAGAATTTTCTAAGGAAACCATCTATGCCTGGAGATTTCTTTTCTTTGGGGGGAGGGTTTTTTTAAACTACAAATTCAGTTTCCTTAATAGTTATAGGAATATTCAAATTATCTATTTCATATACAATAAGCTATGATAGTTCATGCTTTTCATGAAATTTTATCTAACTTGTGAAAATTGTATATGTAGAGTTGTTACTAGCATTGCCTTATTTTCCTTTTGGTGTCTGTACAATTAATAGAGATATTTCCCGTTTCATTCTTGGGGTTAGGAGTTTGTGTTTTCTATTCCTTTTCTTTGTCCGTCTTGCTAAAAATTTGGTCATTTTGCTGTTCTTTTCAAAGAACCAGTTCTTTGTTACATTTTTTTTTTCCTCTGTTTTCAATTTAACTTCTTATGCTTTTATCTGTATTTCCTCCTTCTGCTCACCTTTGGCTTATTTTTCTTTTCCTTTTTTTTTTCCTTAAGTTATTGTTGTGGAATCTTACATTATTGATTAGAGATTGCCCCTCTTTTTTAATGTGTGCATTTAGTGATACAAACTTCTTCTCACCATTCCTTCAGTTAAGCCTCACAGATTATACTGTATCGCACCTTCGTTTCCATTCAGTTCAGTGTGTGTTTTATTTCTCTTGAGACTTCTTCAGTCGATGGATTTTATGAAAGTGTACTTTTTAGTTTTTGAATGTTTGGAGACTTTCCCTTTATATTTCAATTATTCATCCGCAGTTTGATTCTGTCGTGGTTGGAGAACACACGGTATATGATTTAAATTCCCTTAAACCTGTTGAGGTTTGTTTTATGGCCCAGGATACGGCCTCTCTTGCTATATGCATCATGTCAACTTGAAGACGTGTGTCGTTTGATGGACTGTTCTATAAATGTTGAGTAGATCCTTTTGGTTATGGTGTCAAATATGTAGTTCACTGATTTTTTTTTTGTCTAATTATTCTATCTAGAGGAACTGTCAACTTATCCAAATATAACTGTGAATATATTGATTTCTCCTTTCCATTTTTCCAGGTTTTGCTGCATATGATTTTCATTTTTTTGTTGTTTGGTGTATACATGTCTAGGTTGCTATGTCTTCTTAGTAGATTGACTATTTTATCATTATTAAATGTCCCTCTTTGCCTCTTGAAATTTTCTTTTCTCTGAAGTCTACCCAATATTTATATAGCTACTCCTGCTTTCTTTTGATTAATATATCCATTATATATATTATTTGATCCTTTTACTTTAAACTTGATTATATTAATATATTTATATATTAGTTTAATATATATTATAGTAAAATAATAGTCTTGTAGGCAGTATGTAGTTGGATGGCACTTTTTAAAAAATTATTTATTTATTTATTTATTTATTTATTTGAGAGAGAGAGAGAAAGAGTAATACAGAGCACACAACAGGGGAATTGGGGGTCTGGGGAAGTAAACTTGCCACTGAGCAGGAGGTTGGACAAGGGGCTTGACTCCAAGACCCTGGTATCATGATCCCAGCTGAAGGCAGATGCTTAACAGACTGAGGCACCCAGGGATTCTTGGGTGGTGCTTTTTAATCCACTGTTGCAACATCTGTTTGCTAATTGTTATATTTAGATCATTTACATGCGATGTAATTATTGATATGAGGGCTTAAGTTTGATTTTTTTAATATCTTATTTTGCTTGTTCACTGTTCCTCTTTTTCTCTTTTTCATATCCTCCTGTAGATTATTTGAACACTTTTAAGAATCAGTTTCAATTTGTCTTTAGTGTTTATGAGTGCATATCTCTGCATAGCTTTTCTGAGTGGTTGTTCTAAAAATCACATAATACACACATAGTTTATCACAGTCTATTATAATTCTCATTTTATCAGTTGAAGTATAGAAACTTTATATCTTTGTATATTTCTTTACCCTCCCTCATTTGCAATATAAACTTAAGTATTTACATTTTTTAAAGATTTTATTTATTTTATTTATTTATTTGACAGACAGAGACCATAAACAGGCAGAGAGGCTGGCAGAGAGAGAGGAGAAAGCAGGGTCCCTTCGAGGCAGAGAGCCCTATGTGGGGCTTCATCCCAGGACCCTGGGATCATGACCCAAGCCGAAGGCAGAGGTTTTAACCCACTGAGCCACCCAGGTGCCCCTACTTGTATTTTTAACTACTTCAGAAAGTTAGAATTTTTCTTTCCACCACAAATCAAGATTTAGGAAACTCAAATGAAAAAGATATGGTTCATACATACAATGGAATATTATGCAGCCATCAGAAAGGTTGAATACCCAACTTTTGTATCAACATGGACAGGACTGGAAGAGATTATGCTGAGTGAAATAAGTCAAGCAGAGAGAGTCAATTATCATATGGTTTCACTTACTTGTGGAGCATAAGGAATAACATGGAGGACATGGGGAGATGGAGAGGAGAAGTGAGCTGGCTGGAAATCGGAGGGGGACACAAACCATGAGAGACTGTGGACTCTGAGAAACAAACTGAGGGTTTTTGGAGAGGAGGGAGGTGGGGAGTTGGGTGAGCCTGGTGGTGGGTATTAAGGAGGGCATGTATTGCATGGAGCACTGGGTGTGGTGCATAAACAATGAATTTTGGAACACACACACACACAAATTAAATGTAATTTAAAAAAAGAATATTAAAAAAAAGAATATATACACATAGATATAGCATCAACTAATTCAGATTCTTTTGAACATTTGACTTGAAGCCAGAGTTTCATTCATATGAAAGAATAGGCCTGCTTAGAATATTTATGTTCTAATCAAACATAATTGTAAACAAATGTTTAACCTAACTAAAATAAAACTCAACTATCTTAGCTTAATTAAAAAAAAAAAAAGAAAAAGTCCACTGAATTTTTCAATGTTTTTGCTAACTGTGTTCTTTCTCCCTTTCTACTATCCCTAGATTGTTTCTTACACTGTTTTCTGTCTGTTTAGAAATTTCTTATAGCCATGCTTTCAGAACAGGTCTGTAGTAACAAATGCTCCTTATTTTCCTTCATCTGAGTACGTCTTGATTCCTTTCTTCCTTAAGGATGTATGTTGGGGTTATAGGGTTAGTTGTTATTTTCTTTGAACTCTTGAAAACTATTGTGTCACTTCCTGCTAACTTCTATGGCCTCCGATGAGAAATCTGTTATTATTCAAATTGTTTTGCCACTGTAGGTAAGGTGTTATTTCTTCCCTTTCTCAAATTTTTCCTTTGTCTTCAGTTATCAGTGTTTGACTATAATATATCTCAGGGTGGATTTCTTTGAGTTTATTATATTTTGGGCTTACTTAGCTTCTTGAATCTATAAGAATATTTGTTCTGCTAAATTTGAGAGTTTTTTGTCATTATTTTTTAGTGATTTTTCCTCTCAATCCTCTTTATTTCCCCATCCCCCTCACCCAAGGATTTTGACAATATGCACATTAGTTCTTTTAAAAAAATGTATGGGAGTATAGTTGACATGCTATATTATATTACATTATAATAATATTACATACTTTATTTGATAGGTGGGCAACATACTGATTCCACATCTCTTATATTATGCTATGCTCACCACATATGTAGCTACTCTCTCTCATCATACAATACTACTACAATATCATTGATTATACGCCTCATGCTGTGCTTTCTATTCCAATAACTTATTCATTCCATAACTGAAACCTGTATCTCCCACTCACTTTCACCCATTCTGCCTTTCCCCCCCCACACCATTCCGTCTGGCAAACTTCAATTTGTTCTTTGTATTTATAAGTCTGATTCTGCTTTTTGTTTATTCAGTTTTGTTTTTTTAGATTCCATGTAGGGGTAAAATCGTATGGTGTTTGCCTTTCTCAGTCTGACTTACTTCACTTAGCATAATACCATCTAGGGTCACCTATGTTGTATAAATGACAAGATTTTATCTTTTTTATAGGTGTGCAATATTATATATATATATATATATCACATCTTCTTTATCCATTCATCAATTGTTGGATACTTAAGTTGCTTCCATATCTTAACTATTATAAGTAATACTGTAATAAACATTGGGATACATATTTTGAATTTAGTTTTCTTTTGAGGGTGGGTGGTATATATCTATTAGTGAAATTGCTGGGTCATTTGGCATTTCTTTATTATAGTCCCACATATTCTTAAGACTTTTTTCTTACTTCCTTTTCTTTTCTTTCCTTTTTTTTTTTTGTCCGTTTCTCTTTATTGTTCAGGGGGGCAATTTAGATATTGTTAAATCTTCCATTTATTAATTCCTTCCTTTGTCCCTTCCATTGAATTTTCCCCTATTATTTTGATTTTTTCTTTTATTTTTGATTTTTTAAATTCTAACATTTTTATTGGTTCTTTATTACTTTATTTTCTTGCTGATGATTTTTATTTTTTTCATTTATTTCAAGTATGTTTAGAATTACTCATTTAAAATTTTTTTATGATGACTACGTTGAAACACTTCTTGGATAATTCTAAAATCTCTGGGTTCAGGACACCTGGTTGGCTCAGTCATTAAACATCTGCCTTCAACTCAGGTCCTGATCCCAGGGTCCTGGGATCGAGTCCAGCATTGAGTTCCCTGTTCTGCAGGGAGTCTGCTTCTCCCTCTCACCCTCCTCCCACTTATTCTCTCAATCTCTCTCTCTCAAATAAATAAATAAAATCTTTAAAAAAATAAATAAAATAAAATCTGTCACTTCATTTTTGTTATTTATGGATTATTTCTTTTTTTCAATTTGAGCTGTTCTTGGTGCTTCATGTAATTAGAGATTTTTATATTAAAATTTAGACACTTTCATGTTATCTTCTGAGCTGCTGGATCTTATTTAAAGTTTCTGTTTTAGCTGGCTCCTCTGGTAGCACTCAGGCAATGGAGGAGCATTGTCTTCTTACTGCCAAATGCAGTTAGAAGTCCCATTTCCCCAACACATTATGACTGTGTAGAGGGGTGTAAGTTCTGTTTTCCTTAAACCTCCACTTAAACCTCCCTTGCTGGGAGGGATAAGAATCTCATTACTGCTTCCAGTATAGCTTTCACTGACACTATGGGTAAGTGGCTTATTACTGTTGACTAATAGTTAAAATATAAATACTGATATATATACAATATAAAATACTGATTCTTCACTAGACCTCCTCTGACACCATTCCAAGGAAGAAGGCAAGAAAAATCTCTTAATTGTCAGGTGGGATGAAAAATCTAGGCTCTCCATGGAGTCTCCCATTGAAGAGGAGTGGGAGCTCATTATCAGCTGGCGAAGAATAAAGCCATGGCTTCTTATTTGACCTTTTCTGATAGCACCTAGTCATGGTTGTTGAAGGACAATGTTACAACTCATGAAGGTGGACATCTGGGCCTCTCATTCAGTTTCTGCTGATATGAGTGGTGAGGAGACCAGAATTTTGTTGTTGTTTTTGTTTGTTTTGTTTTGTGGTGTTCGGCTAAGGTAGAGTGGTTGCCACCTAAGAGTTTTTTCTTGAAAACTGCCCCTTTCCTGGTCCTTTTGGAGAACATTTCTGTCATCGCTTGTAAGTATTTTTTCAGGATGCCAGCTTTTTCAGCTCCAAATTTGGGAAATATGAAGCAAAACAAAAGCTCACATTATGTCCTTCCTTGGATCCTGAGATCCTTAGCTGTTTGCCTTCCTCTCTCTACCTTTCAGCATTTACTTATGTCTGTTTTATACATAATTTCCAAAGTTATCAGTTGTAGTCTTAGCAAGAGAAATCATGAGTGGTATGTCAACATCTTCTCAGAAGTGGGACCTTTCCCTATAGAGAATCTTACAAAAAACTCATGTTGGTACCAACAAATTTGTCTTTTCTAATATCTACACTTTCAACTCCAAGGTCTATTAAATATTTGCATCTACCTGACCTTCTATTTTACATTTTTCACATCAGTTCTCCCAACTGAGAGAGACAAGCATCTTCTTCTATATTCTAAATATATTTAAATTCTGCTGTTACTTTGCCTAGCATAGCCATCAGGTTTTTTAACCTGGACTCCTCCCCTTTACTGTTTGGCTATTTGTTTGCTTGCCTAATACTTTTTTGCTGCATCTTGTCTCCTATTCCCTGCTTTTATATTGTATCTAAATGAGCCAAATCTTGCCTGACAGAACAAACTCTAATAGTATTATGGTAAAACCTCAATCTTGAGCTTCTGTTCACTAAAAATCCCATAATTAACTGCTGCTGATTAAAAAAAAAAAACAAAAAAACTTATAGATACAAACCATTTCAAAAGATAATGCCTCATAGGACAGAAGGAAAAAGAGTTATTCCTTGTTATCAAATTCTGAACTAGATTTCTTTTTTTTTTTTTTAAATTTTTAACTTATTTATTTGACAGACAGAGATCACAAGAGAGGCAGGTGGGGGGGTGGGGGGGGAGTAGACTCCCGCTGAGCAGAGAGCCATATGCAGGGCTTGATTCCAGGACCCTGGGATCATGACCTGAGCCAAAGGCAGAGGCTTAACCCACTGAGCCAGCCACCCAGGCACCCCTGAACTAGATTTCTGAGATTCAACTAATTTTTGTACTTTCTGACATCAGGGACTTAGCTCTTTCTTCTTGACTTCTGGGCAGTTGAGTTTTGAATTACTCTTGGCCAAATTGGGCCACTCATTGAGTTAATTCAGGTTTTGATAAACACTGACATCTGCCTAACCTACTTCTTGCTATGTTCTTTCCAGACATTTTCTCCCACAACTTGTCCATCCTAGCCAAGCATTTAAATGGTTTTGTTTTGATTATTAAATCACAGCTCTGGAAACCTTATATTTTGCTAATCCCTCTTTAAACTAGTTGTTTTATGAGATCTATGTGAATGTACTTAGAAAAGTTAAAAACATCTTTATTGAAATGAAGGGAATTATTATCTTAAGAGTTTATTTTAAAATAATTCCCTACCCAAATATGTTTACATGATTCAGAACTCAAAAATGGCTAGAACTGCTGGTGGAACTGGTATATATTCAGCCCTTTCAGGATGAGATGAGGGTGAAGCACATATTCCTTCATCAGTCTCCTTTATTAATATAGCACTCATTTATCATATATGTATGCATTTATATATAAATGCCTATTTTCTCTGTAGTCTGGCATAATTTATTATCAATTTATAAATGGTGAATTTGCATTAATAAATCTGTATTTTTAACTTTTTTTTGAAGAGCTAGACAAGTCAGTCAAAGAAAGTAAGAGAAAAAGGGAAGTATTTTGCACATTGCTTAGATTATGATAAACAGTGGTGTGTAAGGTATGATTTTGTTCCAAGTATAATTTGTAAATTTCCTGTTTAATGAGAATGCTCCTTTTACATCAGTACTAAAGGGTACCACATAAGCAGAACACAACTCAAATGATTTATTTGTTTATTTCTGATTGTGTCTCCCTTGCATGAGGAAGAAGGTAAAGCAGAATAGAAGATGTGATGGAAACCATTGTTTTCTCTGCTCCAGCCTCCACTTATTTTTCTCTAAAGGATAGAACCCGTGTTTCTCTTTGGAAAACTTCCTCCTATGTTATCAATATTTTCTAAAGAAATCTACCACATCTCTGTTTCCCAGGATGACCACTCAACCTAGTTAACACAGTCCAGCTATGATTAGTTATCCGAACCAATTTGAATAGCTCAGCAATGGCCAAGTGGCTCAAACCAGGTAAGTAAATTTGGGATTTTTCATTGGAAATGATGAGAAAGTGATGGATAAAAATATGAGAAAGAAGAGGCATAGACTAGTGGCTAAGACACACACCTTAGAACCATATTGTCTCCTTCTAAAACTTATGTCACCATGGGTAAGATTTTTAATTTCTCTGTGCCTCAGTGCCTGCAAATGTAGGTAATAATAGTGCGTACCTCATAAGTATTCTCAGAATTGATTGAACTGTGTATAAAGTGCTTGAAATAGTTGTTTATTATTTTCTTGCTGACATTTTGTTAAACAGTAAGATATAAATTTGGATTTTCTAATAACTATTTCCCCACAGATATTAATTAGAGAATGAGTTCAACAGAAAGCAAGAGTATAGATAGCTAAGAGAAGGAAAGAAAGAAGCTCAGTCAGTATTATGTCCAGCTCTGTTTGATTTGCGAAGCTTATAACTTCTTTTTAACTTCAGTCAATGTGTATTAGTTGTCTGTCCCCCGCAAGCAAAGGTGTCTGACCCCTATAAATGAAGGAGCTCTGAGGAACAAAGGAAAAGGAGATAAGCTGTTTGAAACAGTCTGTCCATGAAACAAAATCTCTGAAAGAAGAGGAAGTACCATATTCAGTCAACACATGTAAAAAGCGTTTATTGAATGACTGCTACATGTAAGGTCCAAGGTAGGAATTAAAGATGCCAAAGAGGTGTACCTACTACAGGAGATTACTATCTAATTACTAGAGGAGATTACTAGGAAGAGAAGTGAATTAGCTCAGACTTCCATGATGGAGTACCACAGACCAGGTATCTTAAACAATATAAATTTATTTTCTCACAGTTCTGAAGGCTAGAAGTATAAGATCAATGTGCCAGAATATTCAGTTTCTAGTGAAACTGTCTTGCAGGTGGCCTCCGTCTCACTGTGTCCTCACATGACAGGGGTTGGGGGAGGAAGATCTGATATCTCTTTTTTCTCTTAAAAGGACACCAATCTTACTGAATTAAGACATCACCATTATGACCTCATTTAAACTTAATTACTTTCCTAAGTGCTGTCTCCAAATATACTTACATTGGGGGTTAGAGCTTCAACATATGGATTAAGGAAGAACAAAATTCAGTCCATAACAGCAAGTAACAATGCCACATGAGTCAGGGAAGTACATGGTTAAATAATGAATTATCGAGCATTTCCTAAAAATATTTATTCATTCAATGAAAAGCAATTCTTGAAGACAAATACACTCAAAGGCAGCTTCTCATAAGTAAATGTCTTATACAAAAATATGCATTGTGAAGATAATTTTTGGCAAAAGTAATTTTGCTGTCTCAAAAGCCATTTTATAGAAAAAATGTTTATTTTGCAAGATAAATTGGAAAGTATGTTAATTACATGTTTATGGATTTGGCTATGGATACAGAGACAAAGTGAGTACAAAATAATCTATTAGATCATGCCAAAACCTGGCTGTATTGGTTAACCTCACCAGGTAATTCTACTGAACCAGACAATGAATGCAATGAAAAATAGAAAAAATAACCAAATCAGGAATTGGACATTCTAAAAAATGAATAAGCAAAAACCTGTTCGTTGATTTGACAACAGATTGAGTTGACAAATGGTTGAATCAATTAATTGATTTAAGCCTTTGTATTTCCAAGCAGTAAAGAGGTAAAGCTTACAAGGTCAGGTTGGTGAGAGAAATGCATGTGTTGCAGGCAGGAGGTGCAGTCTCACGAGGCACGTTTGGTAGCAGAATACCAACAAAGGACAAACCACGAATCACTCCTTCTAGTCGCTTTTCTAGTCACTAGTCACTTTTCTAGTGTAATTGCTTTAGATTTTCACTAAAAATCTAAGTGGTGGGTATTACTGGCACTACTTTATAGACTAGGAGACTGGGCAAAAGATTTTTGCTCTCCAGGGCTCGGCTCAGCCACAGAAGTAACATCTGAGCTAGAACACATGAAACAATACAAGACCTTGCTCTTTCTACTTCAACGCACAGGGAGCAGGGAGCAGCCAGCATTTGCTACAACTGCATCTGTTGATGTGTGTGGTTAACAGTGAAGGAGAAATGCCATGGCATGTCCGGGATAAAAGAAGTCCAGGATCCCATGATTGGTGCCATTATTTTGCTTTTGTTTTCACGATACACATGGAATCTCACGGCGTTTTATTTAATGGTGTAACTATTTTTCAATTTTTATCAAACTCTTGGTTTGAAAAAGCAAACCATCTAAAAATCCTTACTCTACAGAAATAAAAAATACCAATCATCTGCTCCATTTCTTGCCAGTCTTCTGTCCCCTTCCCCAGAGGCAATGATTCTCTTCACTTTTACCATGTTCTTCTGCTCTTTAATAAACCTCTGAAAAATGTATGTAGGATGTTATTTCTTGATTCAATTATTTCAGCATTCTCTATCAACTTCCTGTGATGGCAGATGAGGTTGTAGCTCTCTATAAACCACCCACCACTCCACTTCCTCTACATATAATTAACAAATCTCTATTCTGTATGAGACTATGTAATTATATTTTATTCTTGAGCCAGGTGGTTTGCAATTATCACATTTTCTTGTATAGTTCTTATTTTGTTTTGTTTTGCTTCATTTTAACTTTTGTGTTGTTTTCTTTCACTCTGTAGAAGTTAGCCAGGTGTTAGCTTTTCCATGTTTTCCTGGAGGTATCCTGTTGGAGGTGTCCGGCTCTGCAGTCCAGATTAGATGTTCTCTAGGGTGGTGTACTAGAAGGTTTCTGACTTTCCCTGGGGTCAGATGCCATTTTTGCTGGATCCCAAACTTTCTTCATTTTGCTGAAGGACATCTGCTGGTAGCTCCTTGTGGGGAGAGGGAAGGGCATAAGTGTAAGAGATACGTGGTTTGAGGCCATGCAAGCCTAGAAAACATTTCTACTGTACCCCCATGCTTAATTGATAATTTATCAGGTTATAGATATCTAGATTGAAAAACACTTCCTTTTAGCATTTTGGAACCAATAATCCACTGCATTCTTTCTTTCAGTGCCTTGAGAAGGTTGTTGCCATTTGATTCCAATATCTCATATGATATTTGGTTTTTATCCTGAATCCCAGAATAATTTAAGGTTTTTGTCTCTGGTCTTTTAAAGTTATATAATTTTGCCCTTAGAGCTACTTTTTAATTCATTGTTATGAGTACTTGACAAATTTTTGCTTTAAGATTTATTTATTTTAGAGAGAAAGAGAGAGAATATGAGCAGAGGGAGGGGTAGAAGGAGAGAGAGAGACAGAGTCTTCAAGCGAACTCCCCAATAAAGTTAGAGCTTAAGGTGGGACTTGATTCTAGGACTCGGAGACCACAACCTGAGCTGAAATCAAGAGCTGGCTGTTTGGGCGCCTGGGTGGCTCAGTGGGTTAAGCCGCTGCCTTTGGCTCAGGTCATGATCTCAGGGTCCTGGGATCGAGTCCCGCAGTGGGCTCTCTGCTCAGCAGGGAGCCTGTTTCCTCCTCTCTCTCTCTCTGCCTGGCACTCTGCCTACTTGTGATCTCTCTCTGTCGAATAAATAAATAAAGTCTTTAAGAAAAAAAAAACAAGAGCTGGCTGTTTAACTGACTGAGCCACCCTGGTGCCCCTTGGTGCCCCTTGATAGACCTTTTTTTTTTTTTTTTTTTTAAAGATTTTATTTATTTATTTGACAGAGATCACAAGTAGGCAGAGAGGCAGGCAGAGAGAGAGGAGGAAGCAGGCTCCCTGCTGAGCAGAGAGCCCGATGCGGGACTCGATCCCAGGACCCTGAGATCATGACCTGAGCCGAAGGCAGCGGCTTAACCCACTGAGCCACCCAGGCGCCCGATAGACCTTTTTAATATAGAAGTAAATGTCCTGTTTGGTAAATGTATGTATGTATTTATTTATTTACTGTACTATAGTAATATTTTCCTTCCTTCCTTCCTAGTAGTATTTTCCTTGCCTTTGTTGTCATTCCTCTTTATTTCTGAAACTCCTAGTGGTTGCATGATACACTTTCTTAATCAATTCTTTGCCTTATCTTTTTTTTTTTTTTTTTTTTTTAAAGATTTTATTTATCAGAGAGAGAGAGGGGGAAAGAGCGAGCACAGGCAGACAGAATGGCAGGCAGAGGCAGAGGGAGAAGCAGGCTCCCTGCTGAGCAAGGAGCCCGATGTGGGACTCGATCCCAGGACGCTGGGATCATGACCTGAGCCGAAGGCAGCCGCTTAACCAACTGAGCCACCCAGGCGTCCCATGCCTTATCTTTTCCACTTACATCATCCACCTATTTGTCTTTCGGTTTCAGGAAATCCTACAGATTATCTTCCAAATATTTTACTCTTTAAAAGGCTATCATGTTCTCATTTATTTTCTGGTTTTAATAGTATTCCTTTTTTGCATTATAAATGAAATACATTTTCTTGTCTGTTGGAGAATATTAATAATGGTAAATTGATGTTTCCTTCTGTTCTCTACATTGTCTCTGGAATACTATTCTCTGTTTCCTTTATTGACGTCTGATTGCTTGCTAGGGTTTTCTTCAAAAATACTGCTATTTTATTGTTCATGCACTTTTACAAGTTTGATACATGCATTCCAATTGGGAATGGTAGGGTGGTCAGGCAGTCTGCTGGATTTTTGTTCAAAATGCAAAATGCTATACTGTTACTTTGCGTGGAACTGTTCAGTCTTTGCTGAAAGGGGACCTTTACCTTTTTACCAAAGGGTTATAATTCTCTATTCAACTTTCTCATGTCTGGTGGTCCTGAGTTCAGAGTCCACATTAATTTCTCTAGGGAAGATATCTGAGACTAATTACTTAACAAAATAGGGTGGGTTTAGACAGGAACGTTTAATTGTTATTTGCATTCTCTTTCAAAATAGTATCCTCTTTCTATCATTTGGATCACCCTGCCTCTCTTGATGTCTGGTGCTTCCATTTCTGAGGGTTGAAGTTCATCATGACCATCTCTTTCCATGGGCACACATTTTTGACCAGTTCTGCTAGTGGATTCTGACTCCTCCACAGACTGTCCATCTTTTTATATTATGGTATGGGTATTAGACATTTCTTAGTTTTAGTCATAACAATTCTGTGCTTATCTTTTGATTTTTAAATTTTTTTCAAAGATTAAAGGAAAAAAATGTTTTGTGGCCATAGGAGACTTTTCAATCTTATCCTTCTTGAAATTAGAACACACTTTATTTTCTGGAAGGATATGATGTGGTTGTCAAACAAGCTTTACCTGAAGTAGGAAGTCAGAGAAAGGTAGCCTCTACAGCAGACTGAATAATTATGGATCAAATGTTTGGAATTATTTGTTGTGTAAGAACCATCAAGGAAATTTACAGTGGATTTTAGACAGATGTCATAGCTATTGAAAGTTTTCTCCAAAAGGATTTTAGTATTTTACTTAGGCAAGACTAGGTTTTTTTATTGTTATGCAGCAAATTACCACAAGATTAAAATTTGGTGTGGAATGAGTGTTCTCTACACGAAGTGAAAATTAAGGTGCTGTATCTGGCTGAATTATTATCTAGAGTCTCTGAGGACAAACACACTTCCAAGCTCATTCTTGCTGTTGGTAGAATTCAGTTTCTGTGGTTGTAAGACAGAGATCCCTCTTTCCTATCTGGTTGTAAGCCAGGGTCTGCTTTGGATCGAGAGGTTGTGTGTATTCCTTAAAACACGGTCACCTCCATCTTCCAGCCAACAGTGGTGCAGAAAATCCCTCTCTGTTTTGAGTCTCTGACTTACTTTTGAGTAATGAATCACAAAAGCTCTCTGCTTTTAATAGACTCACATGATTAGGTCAGGCCCACCCAGATAATCTCCTTATCTTAAGGTCAGCTCTGCCAAATAACAGCCTAATTATGGGAGTAAAATCTATTATATTTGAAATTCAGTGGATTATGTAGGTCCGTATATCAGGGGTAGGAAATCTTGGGGGTCATTTTAGGATTCTCCTGACTACAAATAACACAAAATCCTGTCTTATTTATCTTCTATTAAACATATATTTGAGCCTGCTTTAAAATTTATTGAAAAGTTCCCAAAATACCCCTTATTCTATATGTCACTCATCGAACTTCCTTTAATGTTAACATCTTACATAACTATAGTAGACTCCTTAAAACCAGGAAATTAAACTTGGTTAATGCCTTCAACATCTCTTTAACCCCCAGGAAACTGACATTATAACCTCCATGCAACCACCCTTCCTTAAATTATTACCCTCTTTCAGGTAGTAGAACAAAATTTGCATTCCTGGGGCCCATTCTCCATCCCCCAATATGCTACAACTTTTTGCAAATGTTTATATTATTTATGCACTTACACAAATAATTAAAAACAATATGTGTTTCTTTTATCTATAATGTGTCTGTTTTCATCTTCTATTTTTTAAGAAATTCCATAGTTCAATATTGCAATCAGGGACCTACTGAACACCAAAACCATAGGTATTTACCTTTTGCCCGCCCTGCACTCTATCGAGTATAAGCCCTAGAACTCAATGTGCTATTTATTAACACTTGGTTGAATAAATAAGGCATATGATTATTCATAAAAACTGTGATTAAAAGTTTTTTTGGATCTCAAAATATACTGAAATGACATCATTATACATTAACATGCACAGTATATATTTTTACAAACTGAGGTTTGAGGGTTATTTATTTTTCCTTCAGGTTACTACATTAGTGAGCAAATTTTATTTGTCTGATATGGGTAATAAATAGCAATCTGTGTCGTCATGGGCCTTTTTAGCCCATGCATCTTTTCACAGACCCTTTTCTAAAACTAATGGAGCCTTTTTTTCTTTTTTATTTCTGTAAGCTAAAAATGAATCTCCTGATAATAATGCTTTTAAATTCATTGACCAGGCCCTCAAAAGCCATGGGTTGGCAGCTATCTGGGTAGTAAAAGAAAATGCACAACGGCAGGACCTAATTCCATGACATTCCACTCTTCCATGCATAAAGGAAATGATGGAATGATGAAATGATGGCTGGTCTCTGCCAAGGACAGAGCAGGGAAAAGAGTGCCCTTTAGAGCTCCACCCTGTAGAACAGGCGTGCCCATCAGGAAAGACCTCAGAGCAGAAGGGCACTTTCCCATGCAGCATATGGAGAATATCACATAGCCAGCAGGACAAATTAATGACCCCATAATAAAATATGTTTTCACATGCTATTAAAGCTGTTGTCACACTTCATTGCATAGATGACTGGAAGCTCATGGTGATGGAAGGTGAGGTCAGCCTCCTCAGTCAGCCTGACTTACGAGTGGGCAGTCCTTTCCCGTAAAGTCCCCTGGAGTTTGGGGAATTCTTTGTGTTCAGTTTGGTCACTTTCATTAAAAGGAAATAAGTAATGGCCCTTCCACACGTAGACTTGGAAATGGAGGTACAAAATGGTTCTTCCAGGTAGACACTGCTAACGGGGTTCCATCTAGATGACAAAACCAGAAAGGTAACTAAATCTCCGTTAGGAAAAGTAGTTGTTTACTTATGGGGTATCTGGATTATGGAAGACGGCTTATAGTTTCTGTGTAAGGGAGAATAGGTTGACGCTCCTAGAAACTAATGCCTTCCAGTATGGAGTGCATTAGCATTCTGTGTAAAAGTAACCTGCAGAAATTTGCTTGGATCTGCATTATGGACCACCAAAATGTCACAGTAAAATGTTCAACTTCTTCCACTCAATGATTATTTAGGGACTTAGATACTAGAAAAGCATGACATTTCTCACTACCTGATAATGTTGGGTTGCAGAGGTTACATATTTTTGAAGAGCCCAGACAAAATTACATGGTGCTTTATTTAATTATTTTTACCACATAATAGTTGCTCGATAATATTTTTATTTTAATATATGCATATCAGAACACTGTGAACTGTGCTAGGGTAGAAATGACACTGTGTTGGCAATCAGGAACCTTTGTACCAATTTTGGGTCTGCATCTATCTCCATTTCTGCATCACCATGGATAATCATGCTACCTTTCAGATTCATATTTATCTCAAATTTTATTTTTTGAAAGATTTTATTTATTCATTTAGAGAGAGAGGGAGAGTGAGAGTGTGTGTGGGCAGGGGGAGGTTGCAGAGGAAGAGAGAGCATTTCTAGCAGAATTCTTGCTCAGTGTGGAACCCAATTCAGGTCTCAATCCTGTGGCCCCAAGATCCTGAGCCACGATCAAGAGTCAGCCACTTAACAGCCTGAACCACCCAGGGGCCCCTATCTCATATCTTAAAATAAGACCAGAACAAGGTAAATTCTCCATTCCTTCTTTATCAAGAACTCCATGATTTTTCTAGATCCTCAGCTAATAGCAACTTGCTGAGGACAGAGGTTTCTGTACGCCAAAAGTGTTGTAAAAAATAAAATGGTAGGGGCACCTGGGTGGCTCAGTCGTTAAGCATCTGCCTTCAGCTCAGGTCATGATCCTGGGGTCCTGGGATCGAGCCGCACATTGGGCTTCCTGCCAAGCAGGAAGCTTCTCCCTTTCCCACTCTTCCTACTGTGTTCCCTCTCTTGCTGTGTCTCTCTCTGTCAAATAAATAAATAAAATCTTTAAAAAAAAAAAGAATAAAATGGTAAATACTGAGCATCATCACTTCATATTTTGTGCATTATTTCAGGACCCTTTACATGACTATTGCTTATAAGCTGCCGAGCAGACCAGTTAGTCACAGAACTTCTCTGGTTCAAGAGCTGAGTGCCTGTCTTGTCTTCTGTGGATCACAACCACGGCAGCTGTCCTGGCACATAATTTATCACTGCAGGAAGAGGTGGTGAACTCACAGGAACAGGAGGTAAGCTCCCCTCGTGTATTCTACGCATTAACAGCTTTTGCTTTTTGTGTCCCCTCTCAGACTTTAAGCTCTCTCTCTCTCTCTCTTTTACTCATCTAAGACTCCATTTCCTGAGCCTAATCTTATAGATAGACATCTGCATTCACCTGTGACAAGACTGTGTAAGTATTGCAAGGTCATGTTATCTATCGGCAGTCAAAGCACTAGCTGACAGGTTGAAAAATCAAAGAGGAGGCTCGCAGACCAATGTATAGTTAATTGCACATTACTGTGGACTACACAGTCTTCCAACACAAGGCTGTAAACACCTAAGGAACAACGGGGAAAAGTGTTTGCATTTTATGAGACTGTTATATTTTCTTAAACTATAACTGGAATGCAATATCTCCTTCTGCACCTACAAATATACTTTTGAGGGTACAAGGTCATGGTCCCTAGGACAAGGTTTAGAGAATTCTCTGAGTTCTCAAATACAATAAGGAAATCTTCTAGTGGATTTCCCCATTTCAAAAATCTATCAGTTGTGAATATAAAATTTATAAAATAAAAAATGCAGATGACCGTGTAAGTATATACAATTTATCCCTACTAATGTTTAAAGAACTGCAAATTAAAATAAAAAAGAAAATATCACCTTTTGGTCAAAAATAAAGCATTAAAATATTTAATGTTGAGGTTAGAAAAGTAAGGGCACTTTTTCCCTCAAAACATTATCCTGCTAAACAGTAATGGAGGGATGCCTGGGTGGCTCAGATAGTTAAGTATTTGGCGTCGGCTTAGGTCATGGTCCCAGGATCCTGGGATTGAGCCCCGCATCAGGCTCCCTGCTCTGCGGGAAGCCTGCTTTTTCCTCTCTCACTCCCTCTGTGTGTGTTCCCTCTCTTGTTATGTCTATCTCTGTGAAGTAAATAAATAAAATCTTTTAAAATAAATAAATAAACAGTAATGGATTTGAACACATGCCGATTTTCTTAAGTAGATTTAGAGAATCATAAACATATGTAACCAAGAAATGTTTACAATAAAGAGTACATTAAAAAGTGATATAACTGAGGATTTCTTAATGATACATACTTAATTAGATAAACAAGATATAAAATAAAGCAAAAAATGCTCTAGAAATGTTCAAAAGTAGGAGGAATCAAATCATCTACATAAAAAGAGAAATCAGAAACAATCCAAGAGAAGGATAAAGTTATTATTAATATTAAATTAAGGTTATTATCTTTAAAATGAACTGTTCATGTTTTCTGTGTAAGTTCTGCTTTCTTCCCCCTCTTCTCTGATGGAACTGGCTAATATCTCCATTGTGCTTTCTGTACCCAGAACCTTTAGCCTAGCTCCAGAAATTATTTATTAGGCAGACATTTATATACCTATCTCTCTAAATTTAGCGGAATCTTCCAAGGATTGAATCAAATCACATTTGCCTGTTTTCCAATACCTAGCAGAAATAGCCACAACTTGACTAGTCAAAGGAATCCTCTGGGTTGTTTTCATGCTTAAAAATGCACATTTGAAACCGATGCTGACCTTCTCTGAATATGAAAGGAGTTCAGGAATCTGTGTTTTAATAAGCATCCTAGATAATTCTTATATTCAGATTAATGGGGAGTTATATCTTACTATATGATGCACATTTAGTAAAATATTATGCAACGCTAATTTGAAACAAGTATGTTAATTCTTGTCTCAATTCCAGGACCACGGATCCTTACTTCACCTGAGCATCTGCTAAAAAGGCATCAAGATGGATGGACTTTTAGGTGAATTATGGTTTACCTTCTTGCTTTTGGGAGAAGTCATTTTGGTGGGAGAGGGCTGCCCTACCATTTAGGCTGCCTGAGGTAGTGTCAGGTGTCATCTCAGGGAGCAGAGAGATGATATATGCTTTGGGGCAACTTTTGGTGGGCTTGATATCTCTGGGTTACATCTCTCTCTTGTTCACCAATCTTTCCTGAATGGAGTGAGTACAGAGGCTGCACCACATCCTGGCCCCCAGCTTCTGGAGTAGCATTTCGGATGGGAACGACGTTGCACTCCGATGTCGTTTGGTCCCATTCGGCAATGTATAGTAGAAAAGATAGTAATGGTGAGCTATATCTGAGTATATCTGAATATTTAAGGGCCTCCAAGGAATGAGAATTCCCCACTCTGCTCCTTGAAAGGAGCAGCCTCAATCCTACCTGTCCCCCTCTTTTGTTTTGGTCAAACTACTACATTTCCTTCATTTTGCTCACTTCATTTTGGTGCATTTCCTTTATGACAGAATTCCATCCCAATGTACTTTTTTAGTTTACAAATTCTCCTACACTTTATAACATTGCAAGCTAACGTAACTCACTATCACCTTTTTGTAAAACAAAGAACAAAACAAAACAACAATAACAAAAGGAACAGATAATAAAAATAAAGGACAGTGAAGTTTAGTGGCTTTCCAAGACCACATGCTTCTGCAGTGTCAGTAGAGAGGAAGGTTGGGATGCATTCCTCTCCCCAGTCCGCTTCTCGCCTTTTGCTGAAATGGGCTGGACAACTAGAGAGGGATCAGAATCCTGACTTGGTGAGTTATTTCGGGAGTAACTTTCCTCTATAATAATTCCCCATCTGTTACTAAGACTGCAGCAAATTGAAACTTGTAGATTTTAAGCATTAATCTTGATTAATATTTTAACTTAAGGGACTGGAAAATAAGCATTTGGATTAACTAAAACCCTACTGACGGACAAGAAAATTACCTGATTTGGTAAAAGTTCAGGAGGATATTGAACTAAAGAATTAGTTCTTTAATGCCTAATGTGTAATAACCAGCCCCATGTCTTTTTGTTTGTTTAATTGTTTGTTTCACACTGTCAGATGGCTTTATAGTTCCTATGAGTCACATAAATATCTTTTTTTCCCTAAGATGCCTTTTTTTGGTTAAACCTCAGAGCAGAAAAAACATGCTCTCTTCAGAAAACACTTTTTTCCCCCCCATCAGCTTTATTATTTAACCTTTAAGGGATTATCCTGTTTTTATTTTACTTGAATGAAGAACATTACATATCAGAGTCCAGCGACTAGGAAATTTTATGTTTCATCTGTTCTTCTTTACTAAAAATCCAATATTAGGTTAGTGCTTATGTAAGTATATTTTAATTTGCCAATTGTTAATTGACTATCTTCAGTACTTAAGATCATGATTTCTGAGGTACTTTCTTCACCACCAGAATTCTGTGCACTTCCAGCCAAGATTAGCACAAGTACATTAGAAAAAGAATGCCTTTCCCAAGTACATATTCCTGTAATTGTTGTCACTTCCACCCACTCTGCTCATCTCATGATTAAATCAAGTTCAGATTGTGCTTCTCAACCCTCTCAGATACCATGCATCATTCTGTGGAAAAATATTTATAAAAGGAATTAAATCAAATATTCGCACACACCCCAGTCATTATGGGTGATTAATTTTCTTTTCTCGACTCCATTAAGGGCCTTCACTGATATTCTTACCAGAGGCTGAGGTCTCTAATTTATTTCCCTCCCTCTCTCCCTGAAACCCCCTCCTTTTAATGGTCCCGGGTCGTGCTGGGATACTCATTAGTTTCCTGCTAGCTGTTCTGCCAAGCCGCCTCTGAGGCCTCAGCGTCACCTCAGAAATCATTAACGTAACCGGCGCTGCAATCTCCACCTGCCAAGCGTAATCATTTAGAGAATGAAACCTGCTCCTCCATAAATGAGCATTTTGGGGGAGAGAGAAGTAGGGAGGGAAAGCCCATGGGCCGGAGACGTTTTCTCCAAACAAACGAAATCTCAATAACGGAGATGAGGAGCCAGATGTTTGCAAGCATCCCGGTCATGTTTGGGGAACAGAAACGGTGTTGCATAGAGGCAGGATGACTGACTTCTGGCCAGAGAAGTAGACGCAATGATGATATATTGAAGGGCGAATAGTGTCTAATCACATTTGTGATTGTTGAGAGCTGCGTTTTGCTCACACAAGGTGGTGGAATTTCTTTGCAGATGCTTTCTGAGAATAGGATGATGCTGTTTCTAGCAAGGATATGGAAAACCCATTTGCCCTTCAATCAGAGAAGAATGCCTATGCATTTATTGATATGTAGTTTATAGGATTTTGGCTGAAGATACAACTGCTGGCATTGTTCCTTATGTCATCACTCAAAGTTATGTTTTATGCACTCTGGACGGCAGACTCCATGTTTGGATTAGTGATCCTAAAATATAGTTCTCCTCACAGAAAAAAAAAAAAAAAAAAAAGGGTGGGGATAGAGTCCACTAACACAGGATTACTGCCTTGTTGGATGCCCAGAAAATGTAAATCTTAAAATATATATATATAAATCTTGCATGGGAAAAAATACAGAAACTCTGCATAGAGGGGCTCCTATGGATGAAAACTCTGTCTCCCTCCCCCGCACCCCACTGTGGAGCATTTTATCTGCTTCATGGGTTTTCTTACCACAGAGCCCACTTTACTTCTGCCTCCCATGGCAGCAGCATCGAGAGGTCGGCATGGAGGGGCTAAGGAAGCTCTATGTTTATCCAAAGCCAGGTGGGATGAAGCCGCAATGCATAGTTGTTGAAAATACGGACTATGTGATCCCATAGACCTAAGCTGAGGTTTTAGTCACCAGAGGTACGATCATACGCATGTTGCCTTAATCTCTTCAACCCTGGATTTCTTTATTCATAAAATTTGGCTGATTTTGGCTAATAGTATTGTGATTGAATGTAGTGAATTCATGTAGAGTTCTTAGCACCAGCCCTTTGGCATGCACAAAGCAATCAATGAATAGTAACCAAAGTTGGCTACTTAATTTTTCAGGCCCAGTGTAAAATAAAAATGTGAAGTCCCTTGCTCAAACATGTCATGGTGTTTGTCATTTGCTGTTTAAACTTATGCTCTCTCAGGCACAAGGATACTCACTCAGCAAAATCCTACAGGTGCGTGAGGGTGCTCTCTATGACCCTGAAGCAAAGCAAGTCTCACCACCTCCCAGGGTCTCCCCTCCTGCCAACTAACCTGGAATCTTCTCTTCTCAGAAGCCTGCTGTGCCAATCCCTGGCAGGCCTCAAGAGCTTGCATTTCTAAACTGGGATGAGCATGGGGGCTAGGTAGAAGATTGGGCAAGAAGCACATCCCAGGTTAGCCATCCATTAAATACAACATGGCTCCACCCACCGGCCATGAGGAAGATCACCCCCACACCCTGGCCTGAAACATGGTATGGGGTCTATACATTTTTCTTTGACCCTCCTCAAGATCTCTCCCAACCTCTTTCCAGGAATGAAGTGGCAGGAGCAGAAAGGGGGAGGCTGTTTGGTTCTCGGGGACCCATGAGGCAGACTGTTGGGATCTGGCCTGGAGAGGTGGAGTCAGCAGGATGAAGAATCACATTTGAGGCCCCAAGCCCCGGCACATGCCTCCTTGTCCCCTTGGACTTCACTTTAGAAAGCACTACTCAAAGATAAAATTGTTAAGGATTTTAAGACATCTGTCACAGAACATTGAATCCCAAGTAAAAGGTCCTGAGAGCTAGGCTTCATGCACTGGTCACACACAACTGCTTTGACCACCACCCCTACTACTAGCTTCCTATCCTGCTTCACCAATAAAAGGCCAGATGAACCTGGGTTTTGCACTTACCCATTCAGCTATTGGAGCACTGTCAGTAAAATGAGTGTTAGATGGGGTCTAAGTTCTCATTTTTTCTTTGTCGAATTCTTTTCTTTGTTTCATTATTTTGTTTTTTCCCAGGTTTACTGAAATATATTTGGCATACAGTGTGTAAGTTTGATTTGTACACCGTGGTGTGTACAATATGTATACATGTGTACAACATGATGATCTGATATATGTATGTATTATAGAATGACCACCACAATAAGGTTAGTTAACACATCCATTACCTTACACACTTTCCATTTTTATGTGTTTGGTGAGAACAATTGATATCTAGTCTCTTAGCAAATTTTAAGTATACAAGATACAACATAATATTAACTACAGTGTCTGTGCTGCACATTAGATCCCCAGAATTTACTCATCTTATAACTGAAAGTTTGTATTTTTCTGATAAGCATTTTCCACTTCCCTCACTCTCCACCAGCCAGGAGACCACCAATCTATTCTTGGTTTCTATGAGTTCAACTTTTCTAGATTCCACATATAAGTCAGCTCTTTGTCTTTCTGTGTCTGATTTATTTCACTTAGCAGAATGCCCTCAAATATGCAAATAACAGGAATTCCTTCTTTTTTTTTTTTTTTTTTTTACATCTGGATAGAATTCCATTGTGTAATATACTGGGTTTCATTATCTGTTTGTTGATGAACACTTACGCTGTTTTCATGTCAGCCACTGTGAATAATTCTGCAATGAACATGGGTATACATATGTCTTCAAGATACCAGTTTTATTTCCTTCAGATATGCACCCAGAAATGGGGTTCCTGGATCACATGGTAGTTCTATTTTTACTTTCTTAAGGAACTCCCATACTGTTTTCCATAGTGGCTGTACCAACTTTCATTTCCACCAACAGTGTATAAGAGTTCCAATTACACCACATCCTCTCCAGCATTTGTTACCTCCAGCAGATCTGGATATGGAGGTGGTGGTTTTGATTTTAAGAAGCCATCTTGAGGTGCCTGAGTGGCTGAGTCAGTTAAGTGTCAAATTCTTGATTTCAGCTCAGGTTGTGATCTCAAGGTTGTGAGATCGAGCCCCATGTCAGGCTTCATGCTAAGCATAGATCCTGCTTAAGATTCTCCTTTTTCCTTTCCCTGTGCCCCTCATCCTGCTTCCTCCTTCCTCTCTCTCAATAAATAAGTCATATTAATTGAGAGAGAGGAGGAGAGAGAGGAAGCAGGATGAGGGGCACAGGGAGAGGGAAAAGGTAGATATATATACCTTGCTGTTTAAACTCATATATATATATATATATATATATATATATATATATATATATACACACACACACATTTTTTAAGGGCAGGGGCTATCCTCTAGTATTTTTATAAACCTCGTAGTATGTTGTCCACAAAGGTATTCAGCAATTATGTGCTGATTTATATTCAATCATAAGCTCTATTTCTGTGACAAGATCACAAATTTCTTGAGGAAGAAGTTTCTTAAATACCAGTTCAGGGAGGCAGCTTTATAATAACATAAAAATGGACCCTGTCATGATCCCAGGGTCCTGGGATCGAGCCCCACATGGGGCTCTCTGCTCAGCAGAGAGCCTGCTTCTCTGTCTTTCCCTCTGCCTGCCATTCTGTTTACTTGTGCTCTCTCTCTGTCAAATAAATAAATGAAATCTTTAAAAAAAAAAAATGGACCCTGGAACTGACCAATAGAGTTTACATCCTCGGTCAATCATCTGTTATACTATTTGGAAACAAAAACCTTCTGAGGTCCTCGGCTTCACATCTGTCAATCATGAATAAAATGCCTATGAGATAGGGCTGTTTAGGGTTTTAATATGATCATGCATACGAGGTACATTATGTCATCAGATGAATGTTTCATAAATGGCAGCTGTCTTATTAAAAGTGGTCACCATACACAAATTGGCTTTATTTGAGTTAACTAACAACATGAACCTTAATATTATTGTCTCCATTATTCTATCTGCATAACCTACATAGACACAGTTCCTGTGCAAATGACTTATATGGGACCTGATCAAAGGGACTTCCCTAGTAAACTCACTGTGATGTTCCTCAAAACCATTTGGGGCTCAGTATTGAGTTCTAAAAACGTTGTATGTCTCATTCGTGTCAAACAGCAGGAAAGACAGAGCATTTATGTGTAGGAAAGATTGGCATTGATACATTGATACATTGAAGCCGCTGTGTCTGCATACCCATTCACCTGGCCTCTTACTTACTTTCCATTCTCTTTGACACACTTTTGAAATATTCTTTTTCTTTTTAGTGTTTTATTTATTTTATAGTTGTTGCTGTTGTTCTTGTTTAAACAAGCTGGGGGAAAATATGTATATATATAGAGAAAGAGAGACAAAACAAAAAACAGGCTCCTAATTATAAAGAACACACCCTGAAGATTCTTGAGAAATCCTTCCCTTTGCAGGTCACAGAGAGCTATTATGCTGGTTCTCCATGGAATTCTCTCGGTCAAGGAAGAGCCATTCCAGTAAGTGAAAAACTGCTTTCTCTGACTTCTTCTCTTCTCATTTCTGATCAGATGCTGGCTACTTAGCAAAACAGTTATTCCCATAGTGACATACATGACAGCAACAAAATGAACTTGTCTTGTGATGATGGATGTTGAAGCTAGATTATGATTTCCAGGTCTGCAATCAATGGTGTCTGTGGAGTTCCTCTCTCACTAGTCAGGTATTACCGTGTTCAGGCCAGCAGAGCAGTGTAAAGTATGTCTGAAGAGCTTTATCTTAGCCTTATCAGGCCTGTCCTTTCTTGTCTGGCTTTGCTCACAAGAGAAGTAGCTTGACAACACGTTTCTTTGCAATTGCATATTCATTTGTCTGTCTCTGTCATTGCATAGTAAGCTAATGGAAGTCAAGCCCTATCTATACACTTCTTTATTTATTACATTATCACGGATTGATTCAGTCCCTGGCACAGGACACTTAGGAAGGAAGAGATAAAAGGAAGGAGGGAAGAATGGAAGAGACTTTTATGAGGTTTTCAGTAAATTTTAAGAAGATTCAACTGTCATTCATATGAAACAGTTGGACTTTGTCTAAACTGGAGTAGGTTTGAATACTTTCTCTATGTGTTGTAATAAATATGCCTTGATACATGTGAAAAAAAATCATACAAAAAGTTACCATACCGTGGTTCCAGATATCTTCTACAAATTACGACACAGCAGTGTGTGTAGATGTATTTCATCTTTTTGTACATAATCCAGGTCAAAACACTGTGTTGAAGGCATATTTGATATATAAAACACAGTTAAAGATCACTAGGAACTTTTATTTGTTGCAGAATACCTACTTGTGGAAAATCAACTGTAGCATAAATTGCTGTGTTTTACTCTTCTCCAAGTAACTTGGTAGTTAGCAAGAAAAAAAAAATACTAAGCTAGGAGAGGTACAAGAATCTGGGCTGAGCAGAAAAGGAAGATAAAAAGTATTAAAAAGAAATTTAATTGTAAGGGACCCTATAGACTATCAGTAAATAACATTCAATGAAACAATAAGAATTTTTTTGTCTCTAAGAAAGGAGCAATGAGAGCTTGGATTCTTATCTCTCAGGTACGTTCCTTTTGACCACACATGCATGATGCTGTGGAGTGTGTGTGTGTGTGTGTGTGATAGAAGCTATACAACCCAAACGATTAGCTTTAAAATTTCCTGGATCTTGGTATGGGCAAGTTCCAAATGACAGGAATCACTCTAAGCTGTCAATGAGCACCTCTTAATGCGAGAATATTATACAATAGCAAGAAGTATGGTGCATTAAATGATGGAATGATTATCTTCTTATGAGCATTGTACATGCTGCCAGCCTCTGGGGCAGGATCCAGTGGAAGGCTTTCACATTTTGTTGAGTCTGCAGGCCACCTGTGGCAGTGCGGTTATGCTGCTCTTCAGTAGGCAATGACATCCTAGGTTGCCAGAAATGTGAGCGTGGCAATCACATCAAAACACTGAGACCACAAATTAGTGCCTCGTATACATATTGTGAAAACTGGGAAGAGTAAATATCCTCACCTGCTTGCTGCTTGCTATTTTTCTGAGGGTGTTTTCTGCTGATAATGATTTTTTCTTTTTCTTTTTTTTTTTTTGTCCTGGGAGGGAAATAAATAGAGCTCCAAGAATTTGCCTCTCTCTTTTCCCTAGAATAAGACCGTGGAGAGAGCTGATATTCTGTTACTACTAAGCAGAACCCACCACGGTTAGTAGAAAGACATTCCAACTTAGTAAACGTTAAAACAGGAAGTGCTGTGTAGCTAAAATGCACGTTAGAATTGAAAGGCTTTGGTAATACTGAATCTAGACAAGAATCTGAGATCTGAAAATAAGGGAGTGTTAACATCGTCAGGGTGAGCTGTGCGTAGGACAATGTTAATAGAACACAAAGGAATTCTAAAACTTTCTAAAAGAAAATGGGAAAATAACTGCTCTGTTCAATTTAGGATATGAGAAACAAACCCTTTTGTCACAGATATTGGTAACTCTTTCTTTTTTTCCTTCCTTGCGTCAGGCGATCCATCATGAAATATTTATCTAATATCTATTATTCATTAGTCACTTTGTTAGGTTGTTAGGACACAAATATTAATAAATCAAGAATCCTTACCCTTGAGCATCTTCAGAGTCTACGAGCTCGATATTGTGAATTCACTGTTTTTTTTCTCCAGCATTCTTGGCTTTATGACATAAGTGATGAAGAAGAAAGGTTTTTTTTTTTTTTTTTGTATGATTTTGTTACTCATTCATACAATCAACATTGAGTTTGGGGAAGGATCCGAAAAAAATAATTAGATTAGCCTGAGCTGACCATAAGAGAATGCTTATCTGAGAAACCTCCTATTAGAAGTTGTGTTTTTGCCTAAAGACAGGAGATGTCCTTAGTCCTTGCTCCTCTCTACTGATCATTTATCTATTTCCAACATAAGCAGAGATACAACTGCTCAACCCTTCTAGAGAGAGGGCTGTGCCATTCACAAGCAGAGGTACTTGGTAATCCATTTGAGAGGGGACATATCCTCAGGAATCTGCCACTTCACAGCTATTGATTTTCTGTAAGCCTCAGTTTCCTCATGTTCAAATTGTTATGGCAATATTAATATCTGCTTTGCAGATTTATTTTGAGGATGATGTGTGTTAAATAGTGTCCACCAGATATAGTTACCTGAATATATTTCAAGAAAACTTTATTCTTCTCGGTTAGACTGTATTTTTACACCAATGATATAGTCAGTTAATGAATCCAAAGAGAACTATTTTAGAAGAAAAAAAAAATCTTTGATGAGTCTAGCTGTGTCACATCAAGGAAGGCACTCCAGAGAGTTAAAACATATGTCAAGAAACACTCACAATATCCACATCCCAGTAGAACTGACTGCATTTCAGAAAAAAACATCTCAATATGTTTCTAGATTCAAATTAAGAGACTGCAATGTAAAGAGAATACTTAGAAGTGGTTTTCGTTCATGACATCTGGTCCCAGTTTTGAATACATAGTTGGAGGAGGAGGAGAGAAGGAGGAGGAGAAGGAGGAAATGATGCATATGTAATATGAATATTATTTTATTTAAAAACTGTATCTTTCCTCATTTACCTGGTCAGTTACTTGACATCTTTATTTCCCAGATTAGTCTTCTGGATATAAAGAGGAAATATTTAGGGGTGCCTGAGTGACTCTGTTGGTTAAGGATCTGACTCTTGGTTTCAGTTCAGGTCATGATCTCAGAGACCTGGGATATGCCCCATCCCAGGCTGTGGGAGGTGTGGTGGGGGGTGGGAGTCTGTGCTCAGTAGGGAGTCTACTTCTCTCCCTTCCTTCCCCTCTCTCCTTCCGCCCCTATTCCCACTAATGCTCTCTCTCTCTCTCTCAAATAAATAAATAAATATTTTGAAAGAAATTTTAAAAATAAAGAGGAAATATTTAAGGAACTAGAATTAGGAATGTCTAAATAATCACAAATGGCTTTTTTAAAATCTGAAGATAACAAATAATAGATACTGTAAGCATCTTATGATTTTTTGAAATATTTGTTTATGTAAGAAGAAGGTAGGTTAATAGTATAATTGCAGAATAACGAATTTATATATAATCTTGTGAAAATTGACTTGGGATAAATGACCCTATGACTTGCAGTGAAATAAATCTAATTATTTATTGAAATGATAGGAAAATAATGAAGAAAGTCATAATTCAGAAAGAAGATAATGGAATCATGGAAAACAGGCAGCATGAGACTAAAGCTAATAAATCATGTTATATCAACTTCAGAATATTACAAAAATTAATAAGATAATACATACAAATAGAAGAGTGTTAATTTTGTATGCAGTTTTTGCACTTAAGAAATCACTTTATGTTTTAGGAAAACATTTGAGGTTGTTCAAATACAGTCTAATTTAACATATTTTTTGGAAAAAAGTGATTGGTTTCTATCTCATTGCTGATGAGTTTGTGCGGCACGTATAGAAGTGAAATGGAAGAAAAATATGTTAATGAAAATAGACATACTTTAATGCTAATGTTAATGAAAATAGGCATACTCTAATTCACATGTTGACATAGAACCACAACATGAATCACTTGGATTCCTTCTTGGTAACATCGTTCACAAGATGTGTGAGCATAATTAAGTCAAAGAGTATTGCTGAACCTAGCTGGGCTAAATGTTCTATGATGATTGCAGATAAGATCACCAGTCTTAATTGATGTGAGGTTTGAATACACTGAGAACATTAAGATACTTTCAACTCAATTTACCAATCATCTATAACTTTCTACTTGTGTTTTGGAGTCTTCCTCTTTAGAATCTCTTTTGTTTCTGTTTTACAACAAGTCATGGTATCAGTTTTTCATTTTAACAAGATTGTCTTCTAATTTATTTTATATCAACTTAATTTCAATGAAATTCATACACCATAAAATTCACCCCTTCAAATGTACACTTCAGTGATTTTTTTAATACTTATGGATTTGTACAATCATCACCATTACCAAATTTCGAAACATTTTCACTCTCCTGTAAGGAAAGCCTATATTGTCAGTCATTCCTCATTTGTCTGCCTTGAGTCCCCAGCAAATATTCTTCTCTTATCTTCTCTTTATGGATTTGCCTATAATGGATAATCTATGTGAATGGAGTCATAGAATCGTGGCCTTTTCTGATGGCTTCTTTCAGTTTGCCTAAAGTTTTCAAGGTTCGTCTATTTTGTAACATGAATCCTTTATTTCTTCTCATTGCTGCATAATATTCCATTGAGTGGATATATCATATTTGATTTACTCATTTGTCAAGTTGATACCCATTTAGGTTGTTTCTACTTCTTGGCTATTAAGAATAATTCTGCTATGAGCATTAGTGTACACTTTCTTTGGGACATTTGTTTTCATTCTCTTTGGCATGTACTTAGGAGTATAATTTTTGATCATATGGTAAATCTAGGTTTAACAGTTTTAAGACTGTCAAACTATTTTCCATAGTTGCTGCAACATTTTGCAATCTCCACCTGCAATCCATATCTGAGTGTTCTAATTACTCCACATCCTCCACTCTACTTGTTACTGTCCAGCTATATTAGTAGGTGTGATGTGGCATCTCATTATAATTTTGATTTGCATATCCCTAATGGCTAATACCTTTGGTTATCTTTCCATGTGCTTATTGGCCATTCAATTATCTTCTTTGGAGAAATATCTATTCAATTCATTTGTTTATTTTTTAATCAGGTTGTCTTCTGATTGTTGAGTCGGAAGTGCTCTTCATATATTCTGGAATTATTTCCTGATAGATATAAGACTTGCAAAAATTCTCTATTTTTTATAAGTTGTCATTACATTTTCTTGATGGCCTCTTTAGAAACACAAAAATTTAAAAATTTTATGGATTCTAATTCATCTAATTTTTTTGTTGTTTGCACTTTTGGTGTCATTAAAACCATTGCCTAAAACGAAGTCATGAAGATTTACTCTTATGCTTTCTTCTAAGAGTTTTAGCTTTTATATTTAGACTTATGATCTATTTTGAGTTAGTTTTTGTATGTGGTTTTAAGTAGAGAGTACAACTTCATTCTATTATAGGTAACTATCCAATTACTCCGGCAAAATTTGTTGAAAAGGCTATTCTTATCCTCATTGAATTGTCTCAGCACCTTCATCAAAAAATCAATCAACCACAAATGCAGGGTTTATGTATGCATTGTCAATTACAAGCCAATGATCTTTTTGCTTATTTTTATGCCAGTACCACACTGTATTGATTACTGTAGAACTGTAATAAGTTTTGAAGTCAGGAAGTTTGAATCATATAACTTTGTTCTTTTTTCTTTTTCCCAAGACTGTTTTGGTTATTCTGGGCTTCATCATTTTTGTTTGAATTTTGAAATCATTTAGCAAATTTCTAAAAGAAAAAAAAAGCAATTGAGATTTTGAAAAGGATTGTATCTGTTGATCAATTTCGAGAGTCTTGCCATCTTAAGATAGTAAAATTTCCAGTCTATGAACATAGGGAGTCGGTTCTCTTTATTTCTTTCATTTCTTTCAGCAATGTTCTGTGCTTTTCAGTGTACAAGTCTTATACTTTTGTTGTTAAATGTATTCCTAAATATTTTAATATTTTGATATTATTATAAATGGAGTTGATTTATTGATTTCATTTTCTGCTTATAAAATTAATTTAATCTGAACATTGTCCTCAGTCCTAAAAATTGATGAAGTCATTATAAATATATAATTCATGATGTTCCCTAATTTAAATACAATAACTAAGTCTAATGTATTATTTATTGCATAGCTGGCATTATTCTAAATATGTTACATATATTCATTAGTGTAATCTTTGTGCTGCACTATGAGGTACCATCTTACAAATGAGACATAAAGAGATCCTTATTAAAATAACAACAACCACAACACCAGCATATTCTGTTCTGTCTTTCAGATCACTTATAGTTTCACAGAATTTTTCTTCCGCTCCCTGCTTTCTCTTTCTTTACAACGATGTCACTTCTTCATGTTAGTTTATGTTGCAGTTTGTCTTTCATGTCTTAAAAAGCTTGAATGTTGATTGGAACTCTTGTCCATGTGTAGTACTTTGTAAATGGTGCACCTTAGTGTAGGGAGACCTTGGCTTTTCACAGGAAGCCTCTTTACCCCACACAAGATACTTATGTTTTGTTTTGTTTTATACTCACTTTTTAAATTTTTTAAATTTTTAAATTTTTAAAATTAATTGATTAATTATTATTATGCTCAATTAGCCAGCATAGCCTTTCCAAGAATAGACCAGTTACTCTTCTGTTGAAGGGTATGTGAACTGAATACAGGAATTGTGGGAACAGACTTGGATAAAGGGTCATGTGTTGCCATTGTGTCTCCGTTGGTAAATTTTCACTGAATCATTTCCTGTGTGAAACCTCACCTTCACTTACTGTTTTGCTTGTGTCCCTGAATTAAAAGCTTTGGTGTTTTTGTTTGTTTATTTGTTCTTAGTGGATAAATGTATTCCCAGGGGAGGATGGCTGGCTGGAAAGGAAGAGAGACAAAGTGAGAATTACCTTGTAGAGTGCCTATTTCTAATAGATTTTACATCATCCTCTGTTGTGATATGTCTTCCTCTTCTTGTAAAGTACTTGTATTTTATAATTTTAAGCTTTCCTGATCTAACAACATAAGTCAATAGGTTATGGCATGGAGCCCACTTTATTCAGAATCTCGTGTTTTAGCTTTTTCAGGTGTGTTGTCAGTTACCATACCTTGCAAAAATAAATTCTCATTTCTCATTCATTGTGTTTCCCCTTCCATTCTTTGCATACTAGTGGGCTGATCTATTTTGCTGTCTTTCATTCTCATTTTAGTAGTGTTTGAAGAGATCTTAGGGGTCAGTGCCCATAATTCATACACGAAAATCAACTACAAGTACCCAAGATATTTTTTACACACTTCTTTGTCTCCTGAAACCATCATAATGCTTGGCACGTAGTAGGTAATTAATAAATTATTGGTGAAACTAACTGAATCAAATAAAACTGAATGGGACATAGTTTGGAAAATGATTCGCAACCAATATAACTAAACATTATACTTCAATAAAATTACTAGAGAATGACTTGTGAAAAAACATTTTTTTTATTTATATAAATTAACTGCTAATATAGCCAAAATAAATAAAGTAATACAGCCCCTGGAAGTAAAGACACCTAGTTAGCAAAATCTAGAACCCTGAGGCAGTGTTGACTAGGTATTTACTGACTATTCTTGTTGCTTTCTTTTCCTTCAGCTTGTTGCTTGAAAACCACAGCCCAGTTATTGAATAATTTCATTGTCCTTTTGTATCTCAGTTGAGACATTGAGACTTATTTCTAAATGTAGTATAGAGCGAATCACTCACTATATGGTACAAATCTTGACCCATTAACAAAAAAAAAGAAAAGAAAAATCTACCTTTCCTTTTGAATGGATATCAATGTCCTGAAAAAAACACATATTAAAGACTGTGGAGCTTATGTCAAACTTGGTCCACCTTGACATCACAAAAGAGAGCTCCCTCGCCTCTGACCTCTGTGACATTTAAACATAGTAGAAATAAGTTACATTATGTTATCGTGTAACACTAGAACCTGAAAGTCTGTTACTAGCATTAATCTAATAATAAAAAATCCATAGAATGCCATTAGTATGTTATAAAAAGGAAATAAATATGAAATTTACTTATTTATTTATTTATTGTCATTCTTTTCTTTTTTTTAATTGTGAGGTGTTAGTCACCATACAGTACATCATTAGTTTTTGATGTAGTGTTCCATGATTCATTGTTTATGCACCACACCCAGTGCTCCATGCAATATGTGCCCTTCTCAATACCCACCACCAGGCTCACCCGTCCTCCCACCCCCCTCCCTTCTAAAACCCTTAGTTTTTTTCCCCAGAGTCCATAATCTTTCTTGGTTTGTCTCCCACTCCAATTTCTCCCTATTCATTTTTCCTTTTCTTCTTCTGATGTCCCCCATGCTATTCTTTATGTACCACAAATAAGTAAAACCATATCATAATTGACTTTCTCTGACTTATTTCACTTAGTGTAATCTCCTTCAGTCCCATCCTTGTTGATGCAAAAGTTGGTATTCATTCTTTCTGATGGAGGCATAATATTCCATTGTGTACATGAACCACATCTTCTTTGTCCATTCATCTGTTGAAAAGCATCTTGGCTCATTCCACAGTTTGGCGACCGTGGCCGTTGCTGCTATGAACATTGGGGTACAGATGGCCCTTCTTTTCACTACCTCTGCATCTTTGGCGTAAATACCCAGTAGTGCAATTGCAGGGCCATAAAGTGGCTCTAGTTTTAATTTGTTTTAGGAACCCCCACACTGTTTTCCAAAGTGACTGCACCAATTTGCATTCCTACCAACAGTGTAAGAAGGATCCCCTTTGTCCACAACTTCTCTAACATTTGTTGTTTCTTGTCTTGTCGATTTTGGCCATTCTAACTGGTGTAAGGTGGTATCTCAATGTGGTTTTGATTTGAATTTCCCTGATGGCTAATGATGATGAACAGTTTCATATGTCTATTTGGGGGCTGAGTTTGAGAAGTTCTTTATAGATCTTGGATATCAGTCCTTTTTCTATAGTGTCACTTGCAAATATCTTCTCCCATTCTGTGTGTTATTTCTTTGTTTTGTTGACTATTTCCTTTACTGTGCAGAAGCTTTTTATCTTGATGAAGTCCCAAAACTTCATTTTCACTTTTGTTTCCCTTGCCTTTGGAGATGTGTCTTGAAAGAAGTTGCTGTGGACAGTGTCAAAGAGATTACTGCCTATGTTCTCCTCTAGGATTCTGATGGATTCTTGTTTCACATTGATAAAATTGGTTTAAAAATAAGTTAGTATAAAAGGCATATAAATGACTGCTCACAAAGCCCATCCACCTTTTTCAGTAATTATTTCTACTAGAAAATCCTGAAAGCAAAGCATTTTCATTAAATATTTAAATATTTTCTGTTTATTCTACTGTGGGTGTTGTTCTCATAATGTATTTTTTCCTAGATTAAAAAAGACAAGGACATTACTTTGTGATTAAGCCTTTCCTTAAGAGGAAGGTCACATGTTATTGACCCAAAATCCAGACATAGACTTTAATTATTGTTTAATTGACTAAGATTGAAAAACATTAAAAAACTTCACATCAACATCTGAAATTTTCTGCTTCGGCTGACAATAAGATCTGACAAGTGTGCTGCCTCCCAGCGTAGCCACAGGGAGCTAGAACCAAATGGCTTCTCCTCCTTAGATGCTGTGTCCTTTTTCCTTCCTCCTTAGGGGCAGCCATTCTCCCAAAGTATGCATGCATCTTTCTTCTACCTGGCCTCATTTATGTTAATCTGTCTGGCCCCAAGAGGAGTTTGGATCACAACCATTTTTGCAACGATACCAACAAACAAACGAACAAAATGGCACATTTAGTCATAAAACTAGATGTATTAAGTTTGTTTCCTGGCATTTGAATTTTATAATTGCCACACAGATTTATTTTCATCATATAGAGCTTGCATCTGTGATTATCTTAACTGAATGTCAGAAAGGTGGATTGCTATTATTATCTTACCTCTGCATATTAGTTCAAATTTTTAAAAAAAAATCTGTTAGTTACATTTTGTCTCATCTACTTATTTGCTAGGGAGAAATATGAAGCACTGGTTGGGTTTCATCTTGAAATAGAAGGTAAATTTAAAAAGGATGAACTATTATCCATATGTGAGTCTACATAAACGTCATAAGAAGAATATGTATATTATACATCAGACTTCCAAAGGTATTTAGAAGAAGTTGTCATCAACTCACACACTTGCTCAAATTTCCAAATATCCTTAATAACAATTTCAGATGTGAACTTGAGGAAATTCATGTTCACTTAATTTTGCTCAATATTTAAAATAGAAATGAATATTATTTATTTTATTTTTTCTGTTTGGCTGCCCAGGATCTGGAGAATTCTTCATTGTGCTAGTTAGAATGTGTTTAGTTTTAAGTAATAGAAAACTTGAGTTCAAAGGTCTAAACAAATAGGGGTTTATTTTTCTTATATTACAAGGAATCTGTATCTTGTTTTTGCTGGCATTGATTCAGTGGCTCTATATTATCAGTGTTTACATCTGTAATTTTCTTATGCTTGCTACAATCAAAGCTGATTGTTATGACTCCAGGCTCTATGCCCACTATCAAAGCAGGGAAAGAGGGTGGGGAGGGAGATGACATCAGTTGAAACTATCTTTATTATCAGAAGAAGCAAAAACATCCCCAGAAATCCATCTACATAATTCAAAATATGTCTCATTGGTAAGAAAGATGTCAGATGGCCACTTCTAACTCAGAGAAGCCTGAACTGAAAATATTTAGAGGAGATGATCAAGGGGAAAGAGACAGGAATGAGTGTTCAGTTAGCCAACCATTTGTACATGCCCATAGGTTTACGGGTTAGGACACGGAAGCACATACGATTTCCTACTAAAGTAGAATTATAAAGCATCAGATATTGACTTACATGGTCAGTCTTGCCAAGCAGGTGTTCCCAACGTAGGCTCCTGGCTGGATCTCTCTGGAGCCCAGAGAGCAGGAACACTGACACTCTAGAACCAGCAGTGTCATGAATGCAGGAGCAATTTCAAGAGGCAGTAAGTTGATAATATCATTGCAAACTTTGGCAGCCCATAAGCAGCATCAGTACTAGACTGGTTAAGGGCATGGTGTCCCTGTGGCCATAGCTAATAGTCAGCTTCCCTTATTCCTGTCCGTTCCCATGTTTGACTCTGTAGACTTGTTGGATATTCTTTGAATTACCAGTACTTTTTCATTAAATCTCTTATTTGTTTTATGTCTCCAAGAAGCTAAAATAGGAGTTGGCACAAGCCAAAGACATTCACAGAAATAAGGAGAATCTGGGGTTTGTTACCTGGAATTGGTTGAGACTAAAGGCAATTTTTAAAAATCTAATAAGCATTAAAGGGTGGGTATCTGGCAGCCCATGACATGCAATAGGAAATGAAAACCCAATTATGTTATTATCAATGTTTACCTGGAAGAAGTGTCAATTGAAGACAATATTCAGAAATATTTAAGAAATAAAATTCAAGACTGCAGAGTGAAGTGATTTACTCCAATGGGCCTTGAAAACAAACGGATAAATTCAAATTCTTCTGTTGTTGTTGTTTTTCAAATGCAAATAGAAAACCAGAAAATCTCTATAGCTTCTCTGAGAGAGTTCCTTCTGTCTCAGAACCACTAGATCAAGAGCCAAAACCTAGACACAAAGTTTGCTTCTGTGGGTTGCCAAATTGTATTAGTTGGATTCACAGCCTTTCAGAAAATTTAGGGCACTGATAAGGAAAGAATGGGCCTATAATCTTTAGAAAAGGGACATATGTGAGAGATCTGAGGATCATGAGTCCCAAAACTCAGTCAAATCTTAAACTTTCTTTTACAATAGAAGTGGCCACTTTTCCCGTCACTGAGGCTGTACTCTGTCTTTCTGAAAGATCTTCAAAGTTTGGAGATGCAGTTATTTAGTGAATCCTGGCTTAAAAAGGGTGGTCAGGGACTTACAAGGAAGCTGTGTTGTTGATAGTATGAGATTTAGAAAAGAATTATGTACGTGGAGCTCTCAGAATTGACTCAGGGGATAGAAAAATTTGTGTCCTACAGGTTTCTTTCTTTACAAAGACGTCCCCACTTAAATGAAGTTTTTTTAATAACCAAGGAAGACAAAATGACTTTTATAGCAAAATCAGCTAGTACTTTTTCCAAGTCATCCTAGAAATTCCTAAATTTGTTCATGAACAAATAAGTAAATTAACCATGATAGTAAAGATGTATAAATTCTATTATAATGTACAAATTATAATATTATAAGTTAACATAATATTATAATGTAGACATGAATAATGTAATGTATGAATTATAACATATAATTAATATATAAATTATATTATATATTTAATTTATTTGTTAAGTTATAAAAGATGTAAAATCATATTTAGGCTCAGCTTTCATCTCCCATTGCAAAGGTCCCTTATCTAATGCCATTGCTGACTGATTTACTTTCTAGGAGCAATGCCCAAACTGAGAACCAATACATCCATGTACACCAGAAAGACCAGACAATTACCTGCTACCATTTGGCCTCCTTCTACCATGATGGAAGTAACAATTTATCCTTACTAGAAAAGCCATATTCTGGATTTGGTTTTGCTGTTTCCAGCTTAGAAGATAAGATGCTTTAAAGCAATAGTAATACACCACAATTATTAGTATCTTTGGGCTGTCATAACAATATACCATGGACTGAGTAGCTTAAACAACAGAAATTTATTTTCTCATAGTTCTTAAGGTTGGGAAGTCTGAGAACAAGGTTCAGCAGGGTTTAGTTTCTGGTGAGAACAGGCTTGCCAGCTGCCTTCTTGTTACGCCCTCACATGGCTGAGAGAGAGAGATCTTTGGTCTCTCTTCTTTTAATAGTGACACCAGTCCTATCAAATTGAGACCACAGCCTAATCATCTCATTTAGCTTTGAAGAACCTATCTCTAGGGGCACCTGGTTGGCTCAGTTGGTTAAGCGTCTGCCTTCAGCTCAGGTCATGATCCCAGGGTCCTGGGATTGAGCCTTGCATTGGGCTCCTTGCTCAGTGGGGAGCCTGCTTCTCCCTCTCCCTCTGTCTTCCTTGCTCCCCACTGCTGCTCACTCTTCTCTCTCTCATGATCTCTCTCTCTCTCTCTCTCAAATAAATAAATAAAATCTTTTTTAAAAATCTCTAAATACAGTCACATTAGGGATTCTTGCTTCAACATCTAAATTTGGAGGGGGACAAAATTCAGTCCATGGCACCACACACCACTTTTGTTGACCTAAGAATTTTCTTTACCAATAAACAGAGAACATCATAAACACGGGAATGAATATATAAAAACAATGTACTGATGCCCATTGCTGTGGTAGGTCTTTTCATGTACCCATAACTCAGAAGCAGCTGACTACACAGAAGGATAGGATGTATTTTAATGTCTTTGTAATAGTGCCATTGTCAGAAGCCACCTCATGATAAAGGTGATGTGCTCAGAACCACAACTGATGTATGGTGCTATTTTTCCTGTAGCCACTATTCATAGCCACAGGAACTAAGGGGGAAAAGTGGGAGTGTCAACTTTTTCTATTACATATATTGATCTACTCACAAATCTTTCCCTTATGGCTCTAGACTTTTGTAGTTCAGAGGTTTTATTACACGAGGGAGAAAACTATCCCCCAGTGGACTTGGCAGGGCCCAATTCTATTAAATTGGAAGCTAAATTACCACTGGTCACTTGGGGCTCTTCCTGCCAACAGATGAACAGAATAGTGCTGTCTGATATGATTGATCCTGCCAATCAAACTGAGGTAGGATTGTTGCTATACAGTAGGGACAGGAAGGAACATAGATGCCACCAGGGTTACTGTATAAAATTCAAGAACTATCTTGTTCAGTGTCAAAAGTTGATGAAATTCTATAGCAACTCTATACAGATGGGGTCAACAAGAAATTTTTTAAAGAGTTTGAACCACCTCATTCTATAAAGAACAACAATAGGTTGAGGTCCTGATTGGAAGCAAATAACAATAAATATGAACTGCTTATTTGAGGGTATAGGTGGTAAATTCTAAATATGGGCTATGAACAGCTCTGGGAGTGAGAGTCATAAGGCATATCTTTCTGTGTGTGTGTGTGTGTGTGTGTGTGTGTGTGTGTGTTGGACTGTTTGATTTAGACTGAGATCACAATGTGTAACTAGATAAGATAATCAATCTAGAACCGCCTCCCCTCATGTTAGGATTTTATAACTCCCCTGCATTCCAAAAAGCAGAGTTTTATAGCAAAGCATTATGCTATTGCAAAACATTACAACTATTGGTCTAACTGGGGCATGTTCCCTGAGTTGTTGTTTCAAGGGGGACAAAACTGAGTTCTTGGCATTTTCATTACCTAATTCCATTCTAGCCAATAGCATGAATGTTAAGATTTGAGTAAAGACTCAGAGGAATTTACAGGATTGTTCAGAAACAAACCATTTCTCAAGGGAAATTAACCCAATTTGTTGGCTTATTGAGTATTAGGCTCTAACCAATTGATAGAATTGATCATAGATAACTGTAGTAGTAAAATTCTCCAATACTGGTGTGTTGATAGCTTACTTACAAGTTTCTGATGTATGGATTACTTTATTGGCTGTTCCAAAAAGTAGGCATACATGCATATGAACTTATTTGTTTAACTGGTGAGGGAACAAGTCCAAGAAGACTGCAATTACAATCAGAAAGCTTTTAAATGGAGAACCTGAACTACAATATGTGATTCAGAACCCATATCAGTCTTTTCACTATGTGACATTGATGGAGTTTATAGAACTACAGAAAAACTGTACAAGTGACCTTTATAAATAAACTTCTGCAACTCTGATAACTTTGCTAAATGAAAGTTTTTCAAAGGTGTCCTTGAAGCATAGCATTAAGATTTTCATGATTTATGAAACAGCAGTGATTAAGTGTAATTTTTAACCACTCTGTTTTATATTCTGTCTCTCTTCCTGGGTGACTATGAAAGCCCAAAAAAGGGTTTACATTTGGGGCAAAGGGAAGATGTTGCTCTAACTTTACTCCTTCATAATGGCACAACAAATTTTTGATATTTCCCTAATTCAAAGTACTTTATGTCATCCTGTTTTAGAAGTTATTTAGAAACACACCTAATAACTAATATTCTGGGGAAAATCTAGTTGGAGTTGCCACTTGGAATCACTTCAAGGATCGATCATGATAGTTTCCTAAAAAAAAAAAAAAAACAAAAAAAAACTTTGTATGGTTATTATGCACCCATATTAGTTCATATTTGTGGATACAAGAAGGTTCTGTTGATCTCTCCCCAATTTTTCATATGAAAATTCATGAAATGAAAGAAACCCTGTCCTTAACTCCAAGGAGCAAACTTTGTATAAGTTCTGAGATCAGACAAGAGTATCTAGGTAATTACTGATGAAATAGTGAAACCAAAAAAAAAAAAAATATATATATATATATTTACACTATAATATCATATAATACCCAAAATGAACAAGCTAAGGACATATTAGTAAAGAACAAGGAGAGTAAAAACTCATTAGCAAAAATGCTTCATCTTTCTTTGTAGAAACAGTTCTTTTTCCATTTCAATTGACACAAATATAAAATGCTTTTATTTAACCGAGTATCCATATTGATTTTGCTTTATGATCCATGCATCCTTTTCGTGACTTCATTCCCCTTACTAAGACCACAAATAAGTCAAAATCCATCCATTCTCTAGAGTAGTTTCAATTTTCATGATAGATCAACACAGTTTTTGACCAGAATACCAACAGTAATTCTCTTCTTTGTCTCTTTTGACGAGTAATTGTATCAGCTCTATAAAAAACAACCCTCATTAATCCACATTGTTCTTTTCAAAACGAGAGGCTTAAGATTTTATGTTAGATGTTGACTGACCATGCATCTCAAATACCCTTTTATTATATTGAAAAGGTTCAAAGGATGTTACTCATAAATGAACTCCACACCTTAGAAAACAATGTGGTTAAAAAGATAGCATAGATGCCTGGGTGAGACCTGAATTAACTAGACATTTTGAGAGTGCTGAACGTTTCCATTTTCAGCACATCTAATTAACCTTGTGGGTATTACATTCCAGTCGATGCAGAGAAACTCATAGACATGCATGAAAAAATCATTGCCACAATGAAATGGTGAGTGTTCCACACTTATACCCCTACAGGCACTTTTCTTTTTCTCAGAATTAAACTGCATCAAGCTGCATATTGGAATCTACTTGAAACTTTTCCAATACTTGCTTCTCTTCCTTCATGTCTTTTCACTTTTAACTCCTAGTGGGAATGGAAAATGGATCCTGGGAAGAACCATGGACGAAAAATTCTGACCATGTTCTCCATCACAAACATAAAGAAAACCATTTTCAAACTTCATGGGACTTTGTTCTAATCAAGTTCAATCCCTTGCAGATTTATTCCTCCACTTCCAATTTAGGAAGAAACATCAAATTGTTCATTTTCATGAGTAAAATTAGTGAAAGCTTTACTCAATCCATTATTTCCAACATGGAGTACAAATAACATCACCATATATTTATAATATAGGAAGCCTTGTTTGTAATCTGGTACTTCCTAAACTGACTCTTGAAAACATAAATGACCATTTGGAAAATTTCTCTCATGGCCCCTATATGCCTTTTAAAGTTAAATTGACTTAATAAAATGATGCTCATGGTTAAATCATAAATTCCAGATCACAAAGAAAGAATATATTCTTATTCCTTTTTTTTTTTATTTTTTAAAGATTTTTTTTTTTAAATGTGTGAACAAGAGAAAGAGAGAGAGACAGAGGGAAAGAGAGAGGAAGAGGAAGCATGAGGAAGGGGAGGGGCAGAGTGAGAAGCGGGGAGCCGTGGGGCTCAATCCCAGGACCCTGGGATCATGACCTGAGCCGGAGGCAGAGGCTTTAACCCAATGAGCCACCTAGGCACCCTGAAATAATATATTCTAAAATTATATATAAAATTATTAGTTGAGCATCCAAATAACTAAAGGAAATCCATTTCAAGTAATAAAAAACAAGCAAAACAATAGATCAAGAAGTCACTTTGACTTTGATGATTTTGACACTTAAATGACCAAGAACAGCTGCATGATTAATTTAGTTGGCTGTGTAAAAATTTGTCATTCAGATGGTCAGAAAACTTAGTCACAAAATGCACCATTTATGGGGATAAACAGCCTCTGTCTACACCAACTAATTAGAATTTAAGGCAATTTCTCTGTGAAAAAAATAGTTTGTACATACATGCAAGCAGAGGAGAGGACTTCAAGACTTGATTTGTTGTTCGATGTTTGTTCGTATATCAAGGTTTTGTTGTTCTTTTATTTTGCCTTTTTTTCTGGCCATTTTGTTTTTATTTAGCTGTCCGTAGGGACTATTAACCACTTTGATGACTTACATTTTAGACCAAAAGCTAACATCATTTTGTTCTCCTTTTTTCCCTCCCGTTGTCCGTTAAGGATAGCCAGGATTGAACTTACCATATTAATATTTCTCAGAAACTGTGCCTCATACAAATACTTTTGAACCAAAACATAAAAACAGTGGGGGAGAAAAAAGAAGGGATTATGTAAAACTGAAAGCAGCCAAGAAGATTCTTCCATCATGATGTGGAAAAAATACTTTATCTCTTTAAATTTTAGACAAAAACTTTCTAAGAGGGAAGCGAGGTCTGCTTAATCTCTTTGGCAAATGTTTTTCTTTTCTCCTTTCCTCGCTTTTCTAAGATAGATCTAGTGTGCACATCAGAGAAGTAAACACTATATTCTGCAGATACCATATTACACACACAGCAATTTGTATAATAATTTTTTTTCTTGATTGCAATTTACTCTTTAAATATGCAAATTGTATAATTACTGCCAAAAAAATGTCCTCCATGTGTAACAACGAAAAAGAGATGCATAAAAATGCTATAAATTTTGCAGAATAATGGGTTTACAGATGAGAAAGGAGTGAACTATATTAGGTAAGTCCATTATGGAAGAAAAACATACCAGGTTGAAAACGCTTGGAGTTAGAAATGTTTAGGTTGTTGATAACTGCCCAGAGCCCTAACTCTCTCAAAAATTTCATAGAAAGTAAAATGTTTCTTCCTATCTGATAAATTATCCAAACGATATTAGGTAGGTCAAAAACAATGTTAGAAAAATCTAAAACTAAGCATTTACACCTGTAGCTACCTGAAATATAAGAAGTACAGCAATATAAAAATTAGATCTATGTTCACAATCAATTGTACAAGTAGTTGAAAATAGGGATCCAGTAAATAGATACACATTCTTAATATAAACATTCTCCATATATCTTTTTGCTTGACAATTTTTTTATGACCAGATAAAAGAACAACGCATTCCTCTAAAGAGGAGTGTTGTCTTAAGCACCGAAGTTAGTAACATAAGAACTACACTTTTCTGAGCACCTGCTATTTGCCGAGCTCTGCTCTCAGAGAGTTATAAATATCAGATCCTTTACAGTTCCCAGTTGGTAGGTATGAATAGTGTCTCAGTATACAGATAAGAACCTGAGACACAAAGACGGTGATTAAGAGGTAAGTCATAAAGCCCATATTTAACTGGTGGAACATGCATTCTTATCATTGTACCTAATTCTTCCTCCTGGGAAATTACCAGACCCAGTTGCCAGTTGGCTTGCTGGGTTCATGGGCAAGTTAATTATTTGGTGTGTGTCTCAGTCACTCACATCTGATAAATGGAAAAGCTAATTCACTTACTTGCCTAATTCACAGAGAAATTACGTAACATGATATGAATGAGCTTTGAAAATCGATGTATTATGCAAATTAAACTACAGAAACTTTTACAAATGATTATTTATGATGCATGAAGTTTAAAAGATGAAGCAGATATGTATAATGAAAAAATATCATCTTCAAAATCAAACATGTATAATCAAACCCTGAATTTGTCCTTTAATAACTAGAATATCACCAGAAAGATCCTTAAACATAATGAGACTCATTTTTCTACTCCATAGAATGAGGATAGTGAGAATTACAGATTTTTGGAAAGAACTTGAATAATGCATGGAAAACAATCTGATATGTAGTAGGTGCTAAAAAAATCATATCTATTATTTTTTTATAAATCAGAAAAAGATACCTAAGCACCAAATCAGTACTTGAAATCTTGTATGCGTTCTCTCTTTGCATATTGTCTTTCTTTTAATGTAAAACCTGATTGAAAAAGAATCCTAAATTTTTACTCAGAAAATAAATAAACGTAATTCTTTCCCCTTGCTAGTATCAGATATAACTGGATTAACCATATTAGAGAAAGCCATTCTGGTTATGGCATATTCGTAACATGTCATCTTGAATCAAATTTATGTTGCATGTATAATTATATGTTAAAACATTACTTACTTGGTGTCAGTAGTCCTTGGTGAAGGACCAGGGAATAGGAAGTACCCCAATGTGTATCGCTGGACCTCCTATACTGGTCTTGTTAAGGAGCTAAGAACAAATCAGTTCTTAGTTGACACTTTGATGACCATCACATCTAGCTTAATTTATCAGAGAGTTAAAAAAAGAAACAAAGGATTAAAATGATAATTCTTTGGCAAGAGATGGACTGTGAGTGTCACACCTGTTTTGTGGTAGAGTGGTGAACAAGGTTACTCCCATTCTGTGTCTAATGAGAAAGGCTTCAAAGCAACCATGCAAAGAAGTTGTCATAAGTCCTCTACAGATGTGGGCACAGAAGACTAATGTTGGAGTGACACCCAAGGTTAAATAAGGTCCAGAGGTTTGCCTGATAACATACACACCTGAAGTTTGTCAGGTCAAAGGATGATGAGTGCTTCCTGTGGACTAGATGGGGGCATGTGTGTAAGAGCCAGCCTGGGCATATCTTGGATTTTGTTCCAGAAGTTCACCTTGTGAGTGAAAAAAAAACTCACAGAATAGCTGTGGCCATCTTCATCCTGGTTTGAGAATAAGGCCAACAAACAGAGTCTACAAGAGTGCAGAGTCAAGAGAATGAGCAAGGGGGGGCGATGCTTCAGTTGTCTGTTTAGCCTCTGGTCTTCTGGTATTTTATGGTAGAATAAGTGTTATTACTACCTAAGCCAGTTTTGGCCAAGGGTTTTGTTTCTTGTAGCCAAAAGCATCATAACCACTAATCTACAGGATTGGTTGTGAGAATTATTAAAATTTTATAAAATACCATTAATAAGATATCTTTGAACATAGCTGATGGGCACTGGATAAATAGCAGCATTTTTCTTAAGGTTTTTGATAGAAAGAAGGGATAAAAAATTGGAAAGGATGTAAATATCAAAAAAGATAAAATATGTATGCAGAAGTATGTAATAAACATTATTATGTGTTAAATGCTACATAAAACTATGAGTTTTGAGAGGAGGGAGAGATTATTTCCAGCTGAGGACATATGCAAAGACATTAATTCAGAGAACACTTGCTCTCTGGCTTCTCTGAGGCAAGTTTCTTTTCACAGACGTGTTTGGCCATGTATTAACCAGAGTTCAATCAGAGAAACAGAACACTATGAATTAATAGAGGAAGGAATTTGTTATGGAGATTAGATTTTACACAGTCATGGGAAAGACCTATAATGGGGAGATCTATGCAAGGCTGTTGGCTCTGCATCTGGTCTTGGATCTGAAGCTGCTATAGATCAGCCAGGAGAGCATTTGGAGAGGAAAGTTGGACATGCATGTGCTAAAATAAGGAAAACCTTGTATCCTTGCTGATTAATGGGAACACACAAGGATAAACTAATATCTGTGTCTGTCTCTCTTTCCCCAACCCTTGTTGATACAAGTAGCCTTCCACTGTAGCAGCACCTTTGATAATAGACCAATATGGAGGCCTGGGTCTAGACTTAAAGAAATTTTAAAAGCTCCATTGTGAATTGAAAGCATGAGAGGACTGGACACTACCCCACACCAACAGCATGAGCTCACAGGTCAGAGGTGTCACATCAGACCACAACGAGGCTAAGTTTCAGAGAGCAAAAATGGCTACTACTTTACTTGTAATTTCTAAATCTCCAATTTCCCAAGTTCTCTTGTGGCCAACTCTCACCCAAAGCCATACATTCTGACAAATCTAGTCACAGCTTAGCTAAATAGCACAGCCGCCATTATCAATCCACTACTTTTTTACTAGAATGATTAGATAGCATTTAAATATTAGGAGATTTCACATAAATGACCAAATATTTGAACTTCACTTGAAAGAAAAGTGAACATGTAGATATTGACAAACTGATTCTAAATTTACATGGAGAGGCAAAAGACTCCGAAAAGCCAGTATCATTCTGAAGAAGAAGAACAAAGTTGGAAGGCTGACACTACCTGCCTTTAAGATTTACTGTGAAACCACAGTAATCAAGCCAGTGTGGTATTGGTGAAAGAATAGACAAATAGACCAAAGAAGCAGAATATAGAACCCAGAAATAGATCCACATAAATATAGTTAACTGACCTTTGACAAAAGAGCAAAGACAGCACAGTAAAACAAAGATAGTCTTTCCAACAAATGATGTTGGAACAACTAGATATCCACATGCAAAAAAAAAAAAAAAAAAAAAGAATCTAGACACAAACCTCACACCCTTCATAAAGACTAAGTCAAAATGGATCACAGACTTAAATGTAAAACACAGAACTATAACACTGCTAGAAGATATATAGAGAAAATGTAAATGACCTTGTGTATGCCAATGACTTTTTAGATTCAGTGCCAAAAGCATGAACCACAAAAGGAACAACTGATAAACTTGAGCTCATTAAAATTAAAAATGCTGGCTTTCTGAAAGACAATGTCATAGACTGAAAGAAAATATTTGCAAAGGACATATATGATAAAGGACTGTCATGCACAATGTAGAAAGAACCCTTAAAACTCAACAATATGAAAACAAACAATCCAGTTTAAAAATGGGGCAAAGACCTTGGCAGACACCCCACCAAAGAAGTATACAGAGGACAAATAAGCATATGAAAAAAATGTTCTACATACTATGTCATTAGAGGAGTACAAATTAAAACAGCAATGAGATAGTACTAAATACCAATCAGAATGGCCAAAATTTGGAACACTGATAATATTAACTATTGATAAGGACATGGAGCAGGAGGAACTTTCATTCACTGCTAGTGGAAATGTAAAATTATATAACCATGATGGCAGAGAGTTTGGCTATTTCTTAAAGAACTAAGCATATTCACATGTAATCCAGCAATCACACTCCTTAGTATTTACCTAAATGAGTTGAAAACTTATGTCTTCATAAAAACCTGCTATAAGCAGATGTTTATAGCAGTTTTATTCATAATTGCTAAAACTTGGAAGCAACTAAGATACCCTTTAGTATGTGAATGGATAAATGAACTGTGATACATCCAGACAATGGAATATTATTCAGTGGTAAGAAGAAATAAGTTATCAAGCTATAAAAAGGCAAAGAGGAATCTTCAATCCATATTAATAAGTGAAAGATTTGTAAAGACTACATACTGTATGATTCCAAATATGAGGCATTCTAGAAAATGCAAAACTATGGAGATGGTATTAAGATCAGTGTTAGCTAGGGGTTATGGATCAGGGAGGGGTCAATACTCAGAGCTCAGAAGATTTTTAGGGCAGTTAAAACATGCTGTATAACACCATAATGATGGATACATATCATTCTACATTTGTCCAAATGTACAGAATGCCCAACCCCAAGAATGAATCGGAATTGATACTATGGACTTTGGATGATAATGATTTATCAGTGGAGGTTCATCAATTGCATCAAATATATAACTGGTGAAGGATGTTGATAATGGAGAAGTCCATGCAGGTATGAGGAGGGGTATATGGGAAATCTCTGTACCTTCCTCTCAATTTTCTGTGAACTCAAAACTGCCAAAAATTAAATCCTAATTAACAAAAGAAAAAGAAAAGAATTCACTAGTCTGGCATTCATTCGTGACAGCAGGTGACTAGAACTTGGGAGGAAAAGTCTCCTATGCTTTCCTGTTTGTCATTGTCTCCATCATTTCCCATCAGCCTCCATCACCACACCCATATTAGTTGTCATTTACCATTGCTAGGGACTGGATGTTTGTGCCCCAACTCTAGTCCATATTTTGAAACCCTAATCTCCCATGTGATGGTATTTGAAGGTGGGGTCCTTGGAAAGTAACAAGATTTAGGTGAGATCATGAAAGTATGCCCCCATGATGGGACTGGTGCCTTTATAAAAGAAGGCAGAGACCAGAAGTCTCTATGCCATGTGAGGACAACTCAAGAAGACAACTCTCTGAAGGGAAGAAGAAGGCTCTCTCCAGAACCTGACCATGCTGACACTGATCGTGGACTTCTAGCTCCCAGAACTATAAAGAGTAATTTCTTTTGGTTAAGCCACCCAGTCTGTGGTATTTGTTATAACTAAAGCTAACTAAGATAACCATCATGCTGTTCTTTTCTTTTTTCTTCCCCCCCCCCCCCCCCCACCCACCACCATGAAACCTGAAGTTTCATGTAAGTTTCATTTGGGACCTCCATATTCAGAAGGAGGCTTTGGGTTGAGTGTCAGAAGAGTTTGTGGTTGACATAGGAAGTGATAGGTATTTCAGGAAGCGTTATTGAAACACATATTTTTAAATTCATGAACAGTATTTGGTTTGGCAATGTTTGAAGTGTGAAGGCAAGTTTGGTGCAATATGGTTGTTTGAAAGTAGTTTGGGGCCAGATGGCAGAGGGTCTGGAATGCCGGTTTTATTTAGGAGACATCAGGAAACAATTGAAGCATTTTAAAGAGGTGAGGGAAACGCCTACAGCTATGGTATAGGAAAAACCAATCTAGAGGTTGTGTAACAGTGAATTAGGTGGGAGCAGAGACAGACATGGGAACTATCTGTTGGGATGCAACAATGTTTACGCTATTATCAGTCTTTGCATGAAAACACAATCTGGTTATTATTGTTGCCACTGAGTCATTGTCTCTGTCCCATTTAAATATGTCACAGAATTTGAAGCTCTAGATTTATTTATCACTGTGGTTGATGGATAGGACTCCAAGTTTTCTTTTGTTTAAGGCAAACACATTCAAGCTGGTAATCAAGTTCATATCCAAGCTCCCCAGATGGTTTGGTTGCCAAGACCGGTCTGGAAATCTTGCAAGCACTCTTCTGTGGCATTTTAGCATTGCTGCTTTCAGTCTTGGTTGGAAACCATAAAAATAATATTTCATCCATTGTGCTGTAGAAGAGGCATTTAGAGCTTCATACTTGACAGAAGGGATACTACAGAGAGCATCACATTCCTATGTAAAATGAGGCACCAGCTTGGGAAACAGCTAAATTATGACATAGAGGATAGCAAATAAATTATGTAATTACACTATCACCAAAAAATTATGAGGTTTCAGGTACATCCTTTGAGTGACTGATTGAGAGGGAAGATTATTCAAACCAGTGAGCTGGGAAAGCCACTTTAGTTTCTTCTTAAGCAAACCCATGAATTTCTTGCTCCGAATTATAAATGAAGTTGGTGTCTTTCAACAGAAACCCCCAAATCACAGTAAACCAAGGGGATATGACCCTACTGACTGCATTTCAGAAACCAGAATGTGAGAATTCAAAAGCAACCATAGTGAATAACTCCCAAATCTCCAATGAATTCAAAATTTCCAACTGCTAAGAATAGATTAAGAAGTAAATAGACAAAAATTTGGTGTACATTAAATATTACTGAGATCTTCTGCTCTTGGGTGGAAGAGCTTGACAACGATTGAGCATAACTACCAGTCTGACTTCTAATCTGGTATAAACATCATGCTATCCCTCTAGGGCACATATACTTGGCTTGATTTTATTAAGAGAACTTCAAGGTTAAGGGACAGAGCTACAGCTAATAGGTGAATAGATGTGATTAAAATAAGAATGCATTGGTACTTAATCAATTAATAAAAGAAGGGCTCACTTCAGGTAAGCTTTCTCCTTAGAAGTCTTGAAGTTTGCTACTGCCAGCTTCGGCACTGCCAAGCCCTTATTGCATTTTGGGCAACAGGACCTGCTAGACTTTATCTCCCTCCAGAAAGAACACTATTTAAAGGCATGACAAAGACCTTATCTTATAATTTCCTTTATTTCACTTTTGTGTAAGTCAACTTACTCATACAAGAGTCTCTTCTATAGCTTTCTGGTTCTAAATCTATTTGCTTTTTTCTATCCTCACACCTGGTTTGAGCCACAAATCATGGCCAATTAGTGGTTTATAATCAGAGTATATGAGTCAGCTCAGGCTGCTGTAATAAAATATCACAGGATGCAAGGCTTTAACAACAGAAATTTGTTATCTCATGGTTCTGGAGGCTGGGAAGTCCAATATCAAGGTGCCAGTCAATCAGTTTGGTTCCTGGTGAGAACCTTCTTCCTGGTTTGCAGATGGCCATCTTCTCACTGTCCTCACATGTCAAAGAGAGAAAAAGAGAGAGAGAGAGAGAGAGATGACAGATCTTTCCCTTCTCATCAATTCATCAATCTTACTGGATTATGACCTACTTCCTTTAACCTTATTTACTTCCTAAAAGCACCATCTCTAAATAAAGTTACATTGAAGGTTAGGACTTTATCATATATATTTTATGTGCACACAATTCAGTACATAGCACACAATAAATTACTTAACTTTTAAGCCTTCATGTCCTCACGTGGAATATTGGGATAACACCTTCTTTAAATGGCTGTTGTCCAGAAGAAATGAGATAGTACCTTAACAGTATCAGAGTCGCACAGTAAATATAAGCTTTCCCCTACATTAAATCACCTAGGTATCCATATTGTTTCTGGACCTGCACATGTCCATATCCCTGCTTCTACCCTCCTGCTGGGCTTGCATCTTGGCCAGTGTCGCCAGACCCCTAACAGACAGGATTAGAACTTCTGAATGCCTACCCAAGTCCTCTGCTTGTGCCTTGAAATGTTTACTTGTTTACTTGTTTTTCTATATACCCTCAAAAATCCCAATATACATGAAGCATGTAGATATAGATATGAGCTATATAGATATTGATAAATGGATAAAATCCCTGATTTCAATTATGCAGAGTTTGTAACTTTCCCCACCTCTCTGGAAGCCTCTTCAAACAGATTTCAGAAGGGCTGATCAAAAATATTTTAAAAGAAAGATTAAAAAGATTTAATACCGGTACTCTTTCTACTTGTCTGCCCCTCTCTTGCTTTTTATTTCCATCCTATTACCTGCTGCTTTTACCAGACCTCTAGATCAGTGGTTTTCTACTGGCAACATAAGAAAAAATGGCATCAATTGTTCTAAGGATGCTTTTGAGCAATTCCAAATATAATGTTTTATTTGTGAAGAAACTAAGCCCAGTGTATAAACATAAAACTACTTTATATTTCCAAAAATTGCTATACACTGTGCACTGTTGATCTTTTCACCTCTCCTACTGAGACAATTGTGATGCCTGATATAGCAGCTGCTTTCTAATTTCTAAGGCATGTGTGGTCTTGTCTCATTCTTACAAAACCCCATATGGGCAGTGAAGCACAGAAAGATAGGTGACCTGCCCAAAGTCACCCCGCTGAACAGTGGGGGAGCAAGAATTCATACTCAAGCAGAATGTCTTCATAGACCACATGATACCATGATGCAATATCACCTTGAGGTGGACAGAAAAGTGGAATAGCCAGTATTCGTGGGATTGTCCGTAACGGTGTCTGCCTGGGATGGCATGCTGCCACTCATGTGTCTTGTCAGCCCCTGAACAATGAATGGCAGCTCTTTTATATCCTTGTTGGAAAGAAGAACACATCTGGTAGAAAAGGACTCTGAGAGCACGCTAATGATCAGTCACGTTTCTGTTCAATGAATTAAATCTGACCAGAAGCAGTGGATTATAAAATCCCCTCCCCAAATCCTGTACCTCTCTGTTTTTTTTAGAATATAATTTTTATCCAAGGAAAGAGTTCTAAAATAATGGCTCCAAGCTGAAACTATGCAGAGAAGGACTTCATGCCTGCGTTCAGACTTTAAGCGTGCATGATATAAACAAAATACAGGGTCGGCCCATTACATTTGCATTCACACAGGAAAATAAAGAATTCTTTTTCTCTTAGGCCTTAGACAGATTGGCCACTACAAAGGAAAAGACTGCTTTTATATGTTATTTAAGGGTTAAAAAAAAAAAAAAAAAAAGCCAGTATGGAGATTTGAACTTAGCTTTAAGCACCCACGTGGTCCTTAAGTCATTAATATAATGTAAATGCCCACCACTACTTGAAAGGCAAAGAAAACCAGTGAAATATGGTAGACATATAGGTACTGGAATCTGAATTTTCTTATTTCAGAAATAGAGATTCATCTCATGGGGTTCTTATGAAAAACAATGAAATATCTCTAAATCATCACCTCAGAGAGGGCTAGCATAGTGTAGTTTGAGCACAGGGACTTGGGAGCTGGACTTTTTTCAATCTTATCTACTTTACCACCCTGAACTTAAAAAATGGAGTTGAGGAGAAGAAGGCCTACCACATCAGATGATTATGAGGAATTAACAAGTAGCTAATTATAAAGTGATGGGAATAGGGCTCAGAGCGGAGTAAGTACTATGTAAAATTTTGAAAAGTAAATAGTATGTTAACTGTTAATGGTCTGACATTTACTTTTTCTAATTCCAGGACCAGCATCCCATTTTGGCTTTGGGGAATATCCCACCACCTGCCTTTGAATACAGTCTTAGTGATGCAGGCAAACCTGACGTGCTACGGGTGGTGGTAGTAAACTGAACTAGGCTAATCAGACCCTCTTTTCCCTGGAGTTTGACTCATAAGCAGAAACCACACAGACTCTGTATTGTCTTGTATTCATCTCAACTCCTGCACTCTACAGATACCTTTCATGAATTTCCCCCTTTAAGATTTTCAAGGTTGCCCCAGTGTCTGCCCAGTCTGGGACCTTATCCATCAATTCTAGAGATAGCTTCTTTCAAAAAAGGAGCTCCTAAAAAAATAAATTCAAATAAATAAATAAGTAAGTAAATAAATAAATAAACAAACAAACTTTCCCTATCTTTTTATTTTTCCCTTTTTATAATCTGTATCTATGACTTTTAATCAAATATTCCCAAATGTTCACAATGGGTACCCAAATGTATTTTATTAGTTATTAGAATCATCAGCGTGATCATTTTAAACTGTTTGTTTGTTTTTTTAAAGAATTTATTTGTTTGAGAAAGAGAGAGAGAGCACAAGCTGGAGGAGTAGCAGAGGGAGAAGGAGAAGCGGACTCCCCGTTGAGCAGGGAGCCTGATGTGGGGCTCCATCCTAGGACCATGACCTGACAGAAGGCAGATGCTTAACCAATTGAGCCATCCAAACACCTCTCTAAATTGCTCTTTTATATTGAAATTAGTTTATTAGTTGCACAAAAAATAGTTATATCAGTGTGACCCTCCTTCTCCCCAATCAGTTTCTGTGTTCATTTAAACTCTGACGGAGATATTCAGTTCCTTACCATTTTGGTTCCCATCTGTGCCAAGCAGAGAAGCTATATAACTCTCATCTGGTAAGGGCTGCCAGTGTGTGTGACTGGAAAGGGATGTCTTTTCAGTGATGAATTCTAGCTGTGAAACCTAAGAGACTATATGAAAGGCCCAGGGTTTGGCTCCTCATTTCCAAAAGTATCAGAGGTGCCTAGTACTAAATAAAAATTCAGAGATGGGAAAGAAGTAGTGTCATTGATAATCATGAATCCTTGGGGTTGTTACCATGTCCCTCCTCGCACTGTTAAAATATGGAAGGAAATACCATAGAAAACAAAATATAATATGTCTGAATAATTTGAGAATAGCTAATTGGACATTGAAAAATATTCATATACAACAAAATACATTTCTAATTGCTATCATTGGAGACCCTAATACAAAACAAATAACTTCATACTGAGATGTTAGAGATCATGTGGTGAGCAATTTGAAGGGAAAAAATAAAAAGACTTTTTTTCTGGACCAGTTAAATCATTTATCAAAAATTATAAACAAATCTATAGAGACAGAAAGTACATTAGTGGTTGCCTAGGGCTGAGGGATGGTGGTGTGGAAAGTGATTGCTAATGGGTACAAGGCAGCTTTGGGAGATGATGAAAATGTTCTAAAATTAGATTATGGTGATGGCTGCAAAACTGTAAATATAATAACAATCTGTGAATTCTGCACTTTAAACAGGTAGCCTCTATAGTATGCAAATTATACCCTAGTAAGTAATTTTAAAATGATTGAATTCCCACCTTCTAAGTTATTGGAAAGCTTTACCTAGCCTGAATGAAAGTTAGCAGATTTGGATTAGGGGTATCCAGGTTAAGGCGGAAGACCTAAAAATCAATAAAATGTACCCAAGTCAAAATCCACATTCAGATCACCTGAGTCAGCCCCAGACAGCTCATGGAAACCAGGGTCTGTATTGCAAATGAGAAATAGGACTGTGTTAGGAAGGAGGTGGATGTAAACTAAGCAGGAGTAAGTTCAGTTCAACATGTCACCCTTATCGATTGGGCATCATGGTCTAGTGAACATTTCTCAATGAGAGATAGTCTATCTGTATTTCCCGCCTGCCTGGTGTTGAATCAAATAGCACCCTGCAGTTAGAGTACCCAGTATTCTTTAGGACACCTTTCATGGCTTTCTTATTTCCTTATCTCAGTCCTCATAAGTACTCTCAGGCTGCTGCCAGCTGCTAGCTCTCTCTCTTATAGAGTGTGGCTACACAGGCCACACACCTAGCTGGCCCTGTGGAATTCCAGGTATCGGACTAAGTTAATGGATGGGTGAGGCTAGCAGGTTAGGTTCTCACTACATGTCTAAGTGTGCATGAATAGCAGCTCTCACTGTGAAGGACAAAGCTCTTCAGATTATTTGCAAAGCATGTATTTGCATGCTGAAAGGAACCCAAGCTAGAAAAATAACAAGAATTTCAGGGCACCTGGGGGGCTCAGTGGGTTAAGTCTCTGCCTTAGGCTCAGGTCGTGATCTCAAGAGTCCTGGGATCAAGACCCGTATTGGGCTCTCTGCTCATCAGGAAACCTGCTTCCCCCTTTCTCTCTGCCTGCTTCTCTGCCTACTTGTGATCTCTCTGTCAAATAAATGAAAATCTTTTCTCTGCTTGACTTATTTTGCTAATCTTTAAATTAAAAAAAAAGAAAGAAAGAAAAAGAATGAGAATTTCAAAAAGTGATATTCAAAAAGAAAATAGTTGAAATCTAAATGTTTAACTTTCCTACATGATTTGTCAATTCTTCTTCTACACACTACGTTTTTTGTTTGTTTGTTTCTCTGTTTATTTCTTTGTTTTCAGAGATTAACAGAGATTCAAACACTCGGAAGTGCTTGGCCATTTTTTTTTTTTTTTCCTGTTAGAACATTTGGGATTGATGGCATTAACACAACTCACATTTGATGGGATAGGGGCAGGTACACTATAGGATATAGGCAATCCCATCTTTTCCTTTCAAGGAAGCATGCCAGGTGGCAGAATGATGAGAATTATATTTTAGAAATACTCCAAACAAACATAACAGTGAAATATGAATCATTAACAAAATTAACTCTTCTTAGTAACAATTAATTTGAAATTTCCCTCACAATTGATTGTTGCACACACAAATCACACAAAGGTGTCATGAAAGCACTTCAGAGAGCCTCCAAAAGAGTCCCCCTTCCTAGCTTTATATGTGAGGAGAAAGAGGATACAGGATTTGGGGCACTTTGCTCAAGCATTATCAATCTAAATTAAAGTTGACTGTTTCTAAGATTAAGGATGCTTTCCATTAGACAGTCTCTACCCCTTTAAACCAGTGTGTCTCCAAATTGAATGTACATATGAAATACTGATCAACTTGTCAAAATCCAGAATCTCGCTTTGAGTTGTAAGGTTCTAGCTGTATTTGAAAGCAGCTCTGAAAATTGCAAAGCACTTTACCAAGGTAATAGCATTTGTTATCATGATCTATGAAAACAGAAAATTATAAGTGCAGTCTTATAAACGGGAATGTGGTATGATTTGCCTCATACACTGTTAGATCAAGAATTCAAACCGGATCTGTGAGCCTAAATCTTGCTTCCTTTCCCTTACTCTCATTTCTCCTTGATAGAAGCACATGTTCTATGAATGTTTCTTTCCGAGACACAAAAGGGGGCTGTAACTTTTCCAAATGTCCTCTTCTTTCATTTACTTGTTTTTTCATTCTTTGTCTTTCATAGATTTTTCTTGACATGTTTTCTGTGTGTAAATATGACCCCATTGTAACTTTTACTATCCATCCTTGCCATGAACCCTTTCAAGATGAAGTTGTATTTTTTCCTCTAGGTTATTTACATATTTTTCCATTGGTTTCAAATCTCTTCTATAGTTGGTACTTTAGCCACGGTACATTAAACATATTATGGTCCCATATTTTACTTGTCTGCTAATTTGCCTTTTAATCATATTTGCTGTTTGCCTAGAACTTGCCTGAACGTCTTAGCTCCATTTATGTATCAAAGTAATTAAAAGGAACACAATCACAGTCCAAGTTTCCTGACTCTGAATCTATACAGAAAATAATTTCTTTGCTCTTTTCAAGGACTTTTATGAAATAGGTTATCAAAGGGTTCCAAATGAAAGTTTTGGTTACTTTTTTATTTTGAAATGAAGAACTCACAGGAGGAAGAGAGGGATTTGGAAGGATGATTGAGTGGAAACATAACTTGCAATATTAAGTTGCGTATTATTTTATTGGGATCATGGAAAAATATAAAAGATATACTATAGCTAATTTTCCTATGTAGGGTTCTTAAAAATTTATAGCTATATTTGGTAAAAATACTTTCTTATTATTTATAATAAAAATATTTAGCCATCTATTAAAAATAAATCACAATTCTCTATTATGAATGATATTTCATCTTTCTGTTATATGACTAAAAGACCACTGGGTGGAATAATCATCATTCAAGAAAACGCAGGGCTGAATGACAACAATTCTAATTTGGGAGCCATGTTTTCTTTCTGCTTACATTTTCTGAAATGATATGAAACAAAATCTGTGCCACACATTCTGGTTATAGAAGCTGATTCAAACCTATGTCCTTGATTTCTCCATATATAGAAGGAAGGAAGAACCCCATGAAGGAGAAAAATATAAATGTCCCAGAGAGATGATCCACTCTGTAGCTTTCTGGTAGGTCATACCACCACCACATTACTGTTTGTAAATAGATGCCATGTTGGAGACCAACCCTAACTATCCCATAGTAGGCAGGGCTGATAGGATCAAGATGCCCAGGCTTCTGATTCTAGGACTATTTGTACTAAATGCTGGGGAGAGAGCAGATGACTGCAATGTGGAGCTGCTCAGAGTAGTTGCAGAGAGGATATATCTTTGTTTTAAATTGCCTACTCTTAGAATTAAGATACAGTCCTAAGATCACTTACTACTGCTAAGGATTCCTCCCAGGGTCTAGGTGTCTGTCTATAAGAGAATTTACATTCCTTCTAGTCTTAACTAATTTCTTTACTTTCCTGGAGACATAAGAAAGACCCCAACATTTACCCCACAAGAAATCCCTTCAAGAAGAGGGAATCTTGATCCTATCTAGACCAGTGATCCCTAATCCTGGTTGCATGTTAAAATAGATGAAGATTTTTTTTTTTTTTTTTTTTTTAAACTGCAAATGTCCATGTCCCAGTGCTGGGCCCGTTAAACAGGATCATCTACAGAAGGAGCTCTCAAGCTTTAAAAGTTCTCAAATAATTTCAGTGTGTACCAATTTTGGAGGCTACCTTGGAGATGACCTGGTTAAAAATAAAAATAAATATAGGTAAAAAATAAAAAATAAATAAAAATTGGCAACAGAGTTAGGATGATTCCTTTCTAATCAAGGAGAATTATTGCAAATAAATTTTAAAGAGGATACACACTGAATGACTATTTAGTAAATTGCAACTGAAGAAGACATAGGTATACATTTCAGTAAGGTAGGGCAATAGAAATCAAATTTAAAACCCCAGGGGGAGGAAATCACCAGGGTCAGTGAAAGTTTGTAGCCCGGGAGATTATGTCACATATTTACATTATTATTTAATTGTATGTTAAACAGGATTTGTAAAATGAACTACAAATCCAAATACCCCCACAGAGGCAGAGTGCTAAAAACTTTCATCTCAGGTTGACATGGATTAGAGATTTGAAAGCCCACTTCTCCTTTTACCATGTCAAATTATAAAAGGAAAAATAAAATGCTGATTCGAGTCTCTAATGAAAGGTAACTGTACAGTTATTGGAAACATACTTCCCCCGTGAAAGAGGATCTTATTACAGCATGGAGCTAGGCCTGCGTCTTCCTACCTTCAGGTTTTGAGATTGCTGTTTACTTTCATCTGGTTTTCATTTGAAAAATCCCATCTGTGCTAAGCCTGAAAGAATTGTAAAAATACTAAAGTTACAAGCATTTAAGTAAGGTGAGCAGAATTTCCTGGGTTTGCTTTGCTAAAATGATGTTTAAAGAAGATTTTGGTGATGTAGGCTGTGAGACCACTATGGTATACGTGCTCCAACTAATTATGTGTCTGAAATGGGAGGCAAAGCAGAACTTCCACCACAGAGGGGAAGGGAAACATGCTGGCAGCCTTATGCACTTGCACTAAGTATGGACATTTTCAAAAGGGAATGTATTATACTTAAACTCATTATGCAAAACTTTGGATAATAGCCTATTTATCTGCCATTTTATATTATAATCTAAACACTTGTGGCTACACACATAAAAGCTGAAAATAATGGAGTGGAGGAAAGAATGTTTCTATATTTCAAAAGAACTAAGAATCAAATCAAATTAAATAGGCCAGAATGTTCTCCTTTTATATATTACTCAGAAAGGATTGAGTTTGCTGTGAGAAGACAATGTGTGGTTTAGTCACTCTGGCATCAGCGAATGAAGGATGTCTCAGGGAAAGCAGGAGATAGGAGAGAAGTGGAAATGTCAATAAGTTAAATGTGAGTGTTTTAAAAGCTATCTTGGCACTGAACATTATAGAAAGAAAAGAGAGGGTTTGGGTCAGCGTGGTATCTGGGCAAGTAGGACACGTGTCATCCTCGCACTACACCCTCCCCCGCCCAAGTACACTATTTATATTAATGGAAATGATTCGGACCAGATATTTGCCAAGATGACTTAGATATTTCTAAGGTACTCATTCCAGAGTTCAAAGGAGGCACTAAGCAACCATCTGGACTGTGCCCAACTTTGGATGATCATTCATTGAGTGTTTCGATGAAGTGCAGACCTGCAATTGGTCCAAGAAACAGTATGGGTTTAGGGGATTTTAATCTAGCCATTCCAATCCTTTGCAAGCTTTGTACCTGTAACTGGTTGCTCCCAGACACCTTTGTGTAAGTTCAATTCGAACTTTTGGAAGAGACAAAACTTGATCTCTAATGCTTGCCTGGGTTGTAAAGGGTTAAATTTACTTACGTTTCTCACCTCAAGGATTCATAAGGAAAATGGGTCCTTCATTGCTTCTGTGAAGGGTTATTCTGGCAATTTAAACATATACACACACACACACACATACACACAAACACACTAAAACTGCAGGAAAATAGTAGACAGAGTCACATAAGGAAGTGGTGTCTGTTGACTGGGGGTCTGCCCATTAAGATGGGCAAGAGTGTGAGATATATATATATATATATGTATTTCAGAAGTGAGATAATGATTGAAATTTCCCTTCTGTGGTTGTTCCCTCTCACTGTTCACCAGTTAGTTATGTCACAGTCACCAGGTAAAGTTCCCTGAACTCTGAATCTGGTAGATTATATATGCATTCCCACCATTATATTTTCATGATGGCAATTACATTTAAAATAAAACTTGTGGGGCACCTGGGTGGCTCAGTGGGTTAAAGCCTCTGCCTTTGGCTTGGGTCATGATCCCAGGGGAGCCTGCTTCCCTTCCTCTCACTGCCTGCCTCTCTGCCTACTTGTGATCTGTCAAATAATAAATAAATAAATAAATAAATAAATAAATAGAATCTTTTAAAAAATAAAATAAAATAAAACTTGTGATGCTTTCTGGTTACTTAATGGTCAGTTTGTCCCCTAGTACTGTAAGATCGAAGAGAGCAGACATAGTATCTTATTTGATTCTCCACAAGTAAGCATAAATAAATATTTTGAGATTTATTTAAATCTCAAATCAAAGGGCGTCTGGCTGGCTTAGTCGTGAAGTGTCTGCCTTTGGCTCAGGTCATGATCCCAGGGTCCTGGAATCTAGCCCCACATTGGGCTCTCTGCTCTGCGGGGAGCCTGCTTCTCCTTCTCACACTCCCCCTACTTGTATTCCCTTTCTCACTGTCTCTCCCTCGGGTTTATTAAATCCTTAAGATTTAATAAAATCTTAAAAATAAATAAATAAATAAGTAAATCTCAAGTAAATCAGGATGTGAATGAATATTTAAATTTTTTAAATTAGGCGGACATATAATTGATTATACATATTTGCTAGAGCTTTGAGATCCTCATATACCCAGCATCATGTTTAGAGTTTTCATTGTCTTCTATACATTATTTTAGATTGGCTTCAATAATTTTAAAAAATAGATTATTTTTAGACAGTAGAGAAGCCTAGAATGATACGTCATAATCACCCAAAGTGTATGGTTTACATTAAGATTCATTCTTGGTGTTGTACATTTGACAGGTTTTGAAAAATGTACAGTGATATGGATCCATCAGTATGGTATCATACAGAATAGTTGTACTGCCCTCAAAATTCTCTGTTATCCATCCATTCATCCCTCCTCCCCCATAACTCTTGGCAACTACTTATCTCCTTACTTTGTCATAGTTTTGCTTTTTCCAGATACTATATACCTGGAATTATACAATATGTAGTCCTTGCAGATTGAGTTCTTTCACTTAATGAAATGCATTAAGGTTTCTTCTATGTCTGCTCATGGCTTGCTTGCTCATTTCTTTTCAGTGATGAATAATAATAATTAGTATTATTAAAAATAATACTAATTATCATTCCTTGGGTCGGCAGAAACTGTCTGTCCAGGGTTGTATTATTTTGCATTCCCACTAGCAGTGAATGAGAGCTCCTCTTGCTTTTCATCTTTAACAGCATTTTGTGTTGTCAGGGTCTGGGATTTCGTCCATTCTAAGAAGAGCATAGTAGTATCTCCTTTTTTCAATTTGCATTTCCCAATTTCCCGACTGACATATGATGCTGAACCTCCTTTCAGAGGGTCATTTGTTACCCGTCTCCCTTCTTTGGTGAGGTGTCCAGGCCTTTGGCTCATTTTTTTTTTTTATCAAATTCTCCATTTTATGATTATTAAATTATTTTTTAATGTAGAGAATTTACCTGATTTTTTCCAACATTTTTACCAAATTTGTAATCAATAAGATGTTCAAACAGTTCTCAGAGATCTTGATAAGTGGATTTAGTGTTTAATGTCCAGTTTAAATGCATAGACTCCATACCTATTACTGTATCTAAACTCACTTTTTATTGCCAAACATTGTTTAAATGGCAAAGTAGATATAGATTCTAACAGTGAGCATCCTGAACTTTGATACACTGAAGAAAGCAAGGTTTTCAGAAAGTGAACACGTAGAGCAGTAAAAAATGTTATAGAGTACTTTAAAATTTACTTTTGTAAAAATTAAATAAATAGTTGTATGGATTTAATTCTAAGAGCCAGACCCCAAAAATATGTGCAATAAAATTGAATGCTACAGAGGTCCCATTTCCCAGCTTTATGCCCAGATTATAATTTCCGAAGAAATATCCAGATAAAGAAAACTCTGACAATATTTGACACCTGTATTTAGTCATACTCTATGATTTATAAATGTTATTTCAGGTAATTTTAACGAAAGGGGAGAGAGAAAGAGAGAGAACTTCCCTCACAATTGGCCACTTCACATCTTTAGCCTTTTAGATTTCCAAATACTGTTCCCACAGGGTAAGCAAAGCATTCTTACCATGACTCACTTTCTGTACAACAGCTTGTTAGAGAATGAAAATGGAATTCTCAATTAGAAATATATACATAATGTTCAAGTCATGTCCAGCTCCGTAAATGGAAGGGACAGAAAATAGCAAATGTATTCCATTTACATAAAACAAACACGCTTTCCTCTATAGGAAGCATCTATTAAAGCAGGACTCTGCCCAACCAATTTGAGTTTCATGCAAATACAAATAAGCCAAGAATCAGAGATTTCTGGTACCTAATCCTGGCTTTCACAATATGGAATTAAGTGTTTTAAGAGAAGGAAAAGAAAATCAAATTTTATGGATAATAAGAATTGCTTGTACTACCTGAAGCTTAGGAAATTCTTTGAATATTAAAACAAGATTTATTAGCTGATACTGGGAATATTAACACATTCGAGGAAGAGTTTAAAAAGATATTCATCAGGGCCTGGGTGGCTCAGTCAGTTAAGCACCTGCCTTCAGATCCAGTCCTGATCCCACAATCCCCTGCGGGGCTGCCTGCTCAGCAGGGAGTCTGCTTCTTCCTCTCCCTCTGCCCCTCCCCTGCTGGTTCTTTTTCTCACTCTCTCCTGAATAAATGGATAAAATCTTCACAAAAGATAAAAGATATTAATCATCCCATCACAATTTGTGTATTGTTGCAAATTGACAGCCATCCTTTTCTTAGAGCCCATAAAACCCATACTGAATATCAACCTTGCTGAAGGAAATGGTTCCACCTTGTGAATAAGACTATTCGCTCAGCTCTACTCCTCCCTGCTGATACCTTCCAGCAAGCTCTTTCCTGAACTATCTATAGACCTAGCTGATTTATTCTGCAATCTCTTTGGAAGCAGATGTTTGCCTTGCCTGCCAATCAATGATTATTTTATTGAGTGCTCAGTATGTTTGGTGGATCATGTGGTACTTTGTCCTCAAGGGGCTTATAACTGGTGATTGGATGTCTTGATTAATTTAAGAGCTATCTAAAGTAGGGATTCTGTGTGCCAGTTCCTACATGGAGAGGCTCTTCATCTTCTCAGTATTCCTAGGTGATGGGTGTTTTTATTGCCATTTTACAGATGGGGAAATAAAAACTCAGAACCCATGCTCTCATTTTGTAATGTTGGAATGTAAGCCCAAAATGCCATGCTCCAAAAAGCCAGTGTGATTAATTTTACATATTTTCCTATGTTGGCTTCCCTTAAATTTCTGAGAGAGGCTTTCTCCTCACCTTTGCTCTTTATAGGACCTAAAATAACTTAATTTGCATTTGACATCCTTTATGCTGGTGACAGTCATCTTAGTATATTTTTAGGTCATGGTGACTTCAGAGGAAACCAGAAAAAAAAAATGAGGAAAATTATCAAATATTTAAAAATGCTCAATATGTAGATAAGATAAATTTCTACTTGGTCCATATGCTTAGAACCTTAATTTTTTATAATGAAAAATTCACTCTGGGGTGAATAAGTGCCCTTAACATCAGCAACAGCAGTAACAGAATTCATTTACAGTCTCTTTACCCTACTTATAGCGTTCCCAATGAAGGGTTATAGTAAAATGATGTTTTGGTCTCACAGAATTAAAAATAAAGCATTTATGGAAATAGCAGTATTACATTTTGACAGATTAGGTTTAATCAAATCACTGACTATATGACGGACAATAAGCTGATTAGAAATGTGCTATATAAATAAAGATGCTAAGTAAGCATCCTATGTGGTAGTGATCATTGTGGGTTCTTGGGTAGCAGCCCTGCCAGCCCAATGACTGGAGGGAACTGTGCCTACAGGTGTGGCTCAATCAATCAGTTATGCTTTATTAAAGAAAGGACAGATAACTGTATTGACATTTTATTATTATTTATTTTACTCATTTGCTTATTATTCACTTAATTTATTATTTTGATGATTATTAATATTCCACAACTTCTTTTTCTTTCATTTTTAGATAGTACTTATTGAAAAAAGTAAGTAACCTAGCTAGTCAATGAACATTGACTGAACATTATTTAATTATTTGACACATACTTTCATAGCACTTACTATGCACCAAGGATTGGTCCAAGTTCTTCATAGACAGGAATTATTTATTCCTCTTAACTTCCTTAGTTGCCATCTTCTTCTTCTCTCTCTCTCTCTTTTTTTTAAATAAGATTTTACTTATTTATTTATCAGAAACAGAGAATGAGCACAATCAGGGGGAGCAGCAGACAGAGGGAGAAGCAGGCTCCCTGCCAAACAGGGATCCCAATATAGGACTTGAGCTAAGGATCATGCCCTGAGCTAAAGACTAAAGCTCCATGGACTGAGCTACCCAGGTGTCCCTTAGCCATCATCTCCTTCTCCTTCTCTTCTTCTTCTTCTTTTTTTAAGATTTTATTTATTTATTTGAGAGAGAGAAGAGAGAGAGAACAAGTGGCGGGGGGGCAGGGAGGAGTAGAGAGAGAGGGAGAAGTAGACTCCATGCTGAGCAGAGAGCTTGACATGGGGCTGGATCCCAGGCCCCCAGGATCATGATCTGATCTGAAGGCTGATGCTTAACTGACTGAACCACCCAGGTTCCCCCACTTCCTTAACCTTCTTAACAGTTGGTACACTAGTATCCCACTTTACGATTACGGAAACTGAGGCAGAACAAAGCTAAAAAACTTAGCCATTATCAATTAGCAAACAGCAGATACTTGGCTCTAGGAGTCGTGTTATTAACTGTGATATTATATGCCTCCCACTTTAAAAGAAAAAGAAAATATTTCCTAGCAACATTGAAGAACATTCACAAGAAAAGTAATTTGTTGGATCAGATGTGAAATATAGATGTTTTTAAAAATGTAATGACCTAAGGGTCAGACCCAGTTGGTCAGATAAATGAAAGGAAAAAATGTGCCCTCCCTCTTAGCCACACAAAAGTTCATATCCAGGCATGTTTGGGGAAAAAATTCACTTGAAGAGGATATTGAATTTTATTTTTTATTTTGAAAGTATATGTGTGCATTTGCAAAGCTCATTATCTAGGTGCCACCCACTTCTGTATGGTATTTATCGCTGCCAGTTTCAGCAAAGGAAAACCTTGGTTGGTGAGCTATCTGTAGAACTGTCTCTGTTCTCTGTTCTTCCAGTAGCAACACAGGCTGTAATAAACACTTGCAGAAGACATGCTGACATGGTATGCCACTTCCTGCCCGCCCTCATTCTGAATGTAGGGGTGGAGTTCTTGGAAATTGCTTTGCAAATCAGGGGAGAAATGCATGGCACAGGAAAAGGATCCTCGTTTCCATATTACACTAGAAGGCCATGACAGAAATGTTCACAGTCAGATGTGCCCTGTGAAGAGTTTGGTCATGCTTGACTAAAACCCTATGTTTATTTTGAGACTCTTGAATATGAAAAATCCATATTTATTTGTGTTATCAAATTAGCCAAAATTCATGATTTCCACAGCTTTCCAATTGAATCTGTCTACACAGATCACGTAATCGGCACACAAGTCAGATCAGTTACCATGAGCCCACTTCTCTCTTTGAGACTCCCAACTCTGCGGTTAATTTCCTCAACCGTTAAGAGGAATCGGTGTCTGAGAATGTCATCTTGTTTTATTTACACAAATAGGCATGTTCCTTACAAGAATTTCCATAACATTTGAAAGGGGAAATGACTACTTTCTCACCCAATATTACTGTCAAAGATTATCTTCAGAGGGTTGGGTTTCTAGGATGAGGGTTTTAAACAATATATAGCACATGTGCCTACCATAAACAAAAATATATTTGAAGTACATGAATCGTATGTTAGACTTTTTTTTTTTAATTGTATTCTTTCTTTTTGAAGTGGGAACAAGGAAAATAAGCCATGTTTCAATCTGAGAGAATTAAATGTCTCTTAGTTGCAGAAAACAAACAATTTAGCTGATCATGTTTAATCAAATTATTCATGTGTGAGGGCTGGCATAGTTTCTTTGTGGGAGCGACGAGCTGAGTGGGAATGTGCTGTCATCATAAAGCCTTTGTGTGTGAACATATTCCGTGTGGTCATTGTATTGTCTCCTATTTGCTAACTGGGGAAGGCAGTCAGACATTTTCAAGTATTGGTCACCTACTAATTTCATACCTCCTCTTGTTATTCTCTAATGCTTTCCTCTCCTCACTTGACAGTGATAGAGGTCAGGCCAGATTTCTTATATGAACGTGAAGCAAAAATCTGTTCTTAAATATACCCTTTAAAGACATTCCAGTGGTAAGCATAATCACACTGCGGTAAAAATTCCCTTTCTCAACAGTTTCTAATTTAATAGCAATTGGCATGCCCACTTTCTCTTTCCTTCTATCCCTCCACCTCGCCCCTCCACAGCGTCCTGGTTCTTTTCAAACTGGCTTGCCACAGAGTGAGATACGAAAATTGGGGGCTCAAATAACAACCGAGGAAGATGGTGGAAAAGTGCTCAGCTGTGAAATCTCTGAATATTGTAATAGGAATCAGATGAGCGAGTGACATCACTATGGTTCAGTCATTGCTTTGGCAAAAACCTGGTCTCAATTTTTCAGTTGCCTAGAAGCAAACATAATATTTAAGCAAAATGGGTTATAAAATCAATGTTAGTTGGTATCATGTAAGTCAGTCATTTTATCACTTTAAAATATCTAAAAACAGCCATGTACATTAATGAGACATTGGGATTTAGAACAGGGAAGAGGACATTGGGGACATCAAAATAAATAGAGAAGAGTTAATGTCCCCGTTACTCACATGTTTTGAAGGGTCATGGTGATAACTAGTCCCCCCTACAGCATGATAGCAGTTTACTATGTGCCTTGAAAATGAGTTTGGAGAAGGGAGTGGGGTATATTATTTTTCTTTACCAGTATCCCTAATGAATTGCAAAGAATATCTCCTCTCTTCTTCCTCTGTATATAATCTATTTCTTGGGCCAGTTTTAAGGGTTTTCACATTTTGTTGAGCCACTGAAAGTCTAATCTAGTTGAATTCCATACTCACATCTCCAGCCTGCCTGTTCTTGCATAATACCAATCTGTCTGGCCTAGATGGGTATAAAGTTGGGGGGGGGGTGGTCGGAGCTGGAGTGGGGGTTAAGGCACAGACATTATTCTTATCCAGCCCTGAGGAAGGTGTCTGGCCTTTACTTTGAATGTGTTCCTCTTCAGAATATGGGCTAATTTGTGTCCACTTCTCTTGGGCTTTAGTCCTTAAAAGGGATTTTTAAAAATTATTTGATGTTATCTTAGCACCATGTGCAATGGTTACTTTACTTTCCATTATTGAATAATTTTCAATAATGGAACAACTAAAAATACTAGTAAATTTTGCATTTTGAGTTGTAACCAAATGCTGGATTCTTCTTCCCTATTATTCCTACCACCCTTCTTGAGTTCCTTCCTGACCTAGATACACTCCAAGATAAAGAGAAGAATAATTCATTTTATTGTTATCTGTTTGAATAGTTTCCACTTCCCCCTTGAGAACCCAGGACAGTTCAAACCTAAAGAAATCCCACTTTACCCATTTGGCAGCCAGGATACGGAACTCAGTGGGTGTTTATCAAATACCCTGCCATAGAAATAATCAGAACACTGAAGAACTCAGGCATGTCAGTTCTTGATCACTTGCTTGATGTGATTGAGCTGACAAGAGTAAAAAGTAATAGAAATGAATGAAAATAGAGATATCTTTTCCTCCAAAAAGTTAGTCTTTGTAAAAGATATTGTGTTTATTATGGAATATTTTATTTGAGATAAGTACTATTCATCTTCAGATTTCACGGATTTGAAATTTGACAAATTGATGCACACAGTGGTTTATTCCAGTGCCCATAATCTGAATGGTAGAGGGAGCCAAATCCAAAACATGGGCTTTTGGATTTCCAGCCTAGAAAGCCCAGGCTGTATGAGCTGTGCTTAAAGGGGATATCTTGCTAACCTTCTGTGTGCCTTCCTGCCTAAGATCAAATTCCTTTATCCTAAAGAGATCTGGCACATTTGAGAACCTCAAATTGCAGGAAATAATTGAGGATGGCTTATTGTGATCGTTTGTATCATATGCAAACCTTATGAGGTTGGTGAACTATGTGGGATAACACCACTATGTCCTAGCCACGGAAATTATCTGTATGAATGGTTAGTTGACTGTGTCACTCCAAACCTCAAATATGTATAATGCTACTTTCATTCAAGTCATATGTGCTTGGAGTTCTTCAACACAGCATAAAGTTACTGTGAAAGCAACAGCTATGCATAAATTCCACACTCCCTCCAAGGCCACACTCAGTATTCTTTACCTGTAGATGCAGATTCCTCTGAAGATATCATCTTGGGCTTTCCCTGTCTTGTTTGTAAGAAGCAATACTGAGATGAACCATGTCTCAAAACACAGAAGTAAGTTCTGACAGGACACATATTTATCTTCTGCCAGGATTATTTAAAGGATTTTTAAAACTTGGCTTCTGAAAAGAGCAGCTGAATTACAACATGTAATAGAGCTGTAATGATTTCTGAATGAGGGGAAAAAATGCCTTTAAAGGCATGGAACTATGTTCACATACACGAACCTGTTTATTCAGGCACATTTGCGCACATGCTGGTAAATGGCGATTTTTCTTCCTTTCTTTATAGGGCAGGAGTAGAATTTGGCCAATACTTTAAAAAAAAAAAAAAAACAAAAAAAACATTTTCTTTGCTTCCAAAGTTTTTTTTTTTTTTTTTTTTTTTTTTTCAAAACATGGACAGCATAATGCTGTCCGGTAAGAATAAATTGGAATACTATTTTTTTTCTCCATCTCCTATGTTACTAAATTTCCCCATATTCTATCTCCCTCTTAGCTAAAATAAATAAGTCCCATATTTTTGCATTTTCATCAGATGTCACACTGTGACAAGCAACTTGCTACACCTGACAGGGAACTGTATCCATTTTTTATTAGTTCCAGTCCTCCCGGTCACTGAAATCCTAAGGAAGAAGTCGTTCTGCACTGATGAAGCCAGTGTTCTTTCCAGAGTGGAACAAATTGTCTTTCTCGCCGGTGCTGATTCCTTCAACACTCTCTGGAACTTATCAAGGACGAGGAGGGTCAAGAATAGCTCTCCCATTTTAAGCTACATGACAAAACAGCAGAAAGTGTCCCATTTCAGCAAGACTGCATGAAGTTTATTCCTGTCATTGGTGCAATCAAATCAAATCTGTTCACCAGAAGTCAAACGTATTAGCTCCACTCTTTTTTTTATAATTCAAGAATTAGAGAGCCATCTACTGGCCTAATCTTCCTAAGTGGTTTTCTAAACAGCTAGGGACTGTCATGAAGAAGTGAATCATAGACCAAAACTTTAAGCCACACAAAAAGTGTATACCTTTCCCATTATATTTGGGGAAAAGAAGTAAATGTTTTCTCCTTCTGAGAATAAAGAAGAAAATAGATGTATAATTTCTATGGGAAAGATTAGATAAAATGAAGACTGTATTATGTAAGAAAAATAAAATGATAATGAATATTAATTAACCAGTTAGTTAGTCACCAAGGAGTTATGAAAAATGTGCTATATGTTTAGGGTTTCTTTTATGGATGATTACAACATATGCTAATTCTTGTCGGATAATTTATATGCTAATTTGAAATAAAAGAAAACAAAAATAGGACACTGAATGCACGATACAGCATTCTGGCATCAAAGCAAATATACAGGACTTACAGGTACAACACCTGAGTCTAGGGCACCTGGGTGGCTCAGCCAGTTAAGTGTCTGCCTTTGGCCCAGGTCATGATCTTGGGGTCCTGGGATCCTGTCCCATGTCAGGCTCCCTGCAGGGAGTCTGCTTCTCCTTTTCCCTCTGCCCCTCCCCCTGCTCATGCTCTCTCTCTCTCTGTCTCTCAAATAAATAAAATCTAAAAAAAGAAAAGAAAAGAACACCTGAGTCTGAATGTTGCCTGTCCCACTTGGAAACCTGATTAACTTGGGGCAGCTTGTTCAGCCTTAGATGTTCTGTCTGAAAATTGAGGAAGATAATATATGCTTCATAATTTATTATAATAATATGCTCAAATGAAAAAGAAAAAGTGACATACCTGCATGGTATAAATGCTGGAATCATAAAGTCTAAAATGCATGAAATCCTGAGATCTCAACACTTCAAAGAGAGTAGTAAAGACCAGAGTACTTATGGGTAGTGTTGGAAAGAGGGCCTGGAAAATGCGTCCATAGGTGAAAGGGATTTGGGTGGGCATTTTATAAAGTATTTAAGTAATCTAAACATAGAACACACCAATCCGAGGGGGGAAAAATATTAAGATACATGATTTCCCCATGACTGGTAGCAGTTTAATTTATAGTGAAGTGTTTGAAGGATGGAAGTGAGGACGGACTATGTTGAAATGTAATCTCTAGCTAGCTGAACATAGGTTTTAAAAAATCAGCGAGGGAGAGAGTAGAAAATGAAGTATGGAATCAAATGAACAGAAGATGATAAAGTTTCCAAGAGCATTAAGCTGAAAAGGGAGACCTTGTAAAATAGAAGTGAAAACTTTGAATGAATCAAATTAGCTTGGGAAGCAGGAAGTAAAAATAATCATGTTAATGATTAAAATCTCTGGGATATCTAGAGGTTGGTGTCAGCATTAGGACTGTGGGGGGGGGGGGTACTGGAAGACGCACGGCAGTGGAATGTAGGGACCCCTAGAAGAACACTGTTACTTTCATTCCAAGCCCACTGAAGATCAGGAATTTGGAACCCACCTAGGCAAAAGGTCTGAGATTCCTGGGAAGAGTCTTTGCAAAGGAATTCTAAAGTGCATTTTGCTTCAACTCTAAGTGCAGGTATGAATGTTTCCTCTTTACATGACCTCATTAAAAAAAAAAATCGTGTTTCTTTAGAATGTAATAATAAAAAAGCCTGAAACCATCATTTTCCTTGTCAGTTTGCATAATGACAGTGAGAAATACAGCTATTGTTAGTTTTTAGGCAAGGAAGGTAAATTAATACTGGGCCACCTTGTGTATTTTCCAAAGCTTTCCATATATTTAGTACCAATTAAAGAGCAGATTTGCCCCTCCAGTACTTTTTTTTTATGAAAAAAAAAATCATTAACCTTAACAGAATTAATAGGAAATGCTTAGGATGCTTAAATATTAACATCTTATTTTCTGGATAAAATATTTAACCATCCACAGTCTATATTTGTAATATGGAATTCAAACATAGACTCCATTTTTTCTCACACATACCATATTTAAAAGTCTGATTTACAGGTTATCTCCTTCCTGAAGCAAGGTAATACCTGGCACTGGAAAAGTCTGAAGGTGAAACTCACAAGCTCTTAAAGCACAGTCTGCTTAAAGGAGCATCTCCACCTATAATGAACTAAATAAAGCTTATGAGTATGTGTCTCTTAGTTTGTTTCCATCCCTTTCTTAATTGCACTGCAAAACATCTTTTTTGCACTTGAACATTTATTTTGTCTCCCAAATGAAAATCCCATCTCCTTCCCTATGAAGCCCCAAAGGTTTTACTGGATTCCTCTTTATGATATTCATATCTCCCTTACATTTTAATTAGTGTTGTCCTTAGTAGATTCTAGCATGGGGGTGCCTGCATGACTCAGAGGGCTAAGCATCTGCCTTCCACTCAGGTCATGATCCTGGGGTCCTGGCATCGAGCCCTGCATCAGGCTCCCTGCTCAGTGAGAAGCCTGCTGCTCCCTCTCCCACTCCCCCTGCTTCTGTTCCTTCTCTCGCTGTATCTCTCTCTGTCAAAAAATAAAATAAAATAAAATCTTAAAAGAAAATTCTGAATTATACTCTCCCCAGAATCGAGTCCTAAAAGTTGTGTTTTAAAAACCCTTCAGTGATTCTTATGCAAACATTCTACAATTCTTATCTAAAACCACTGGCTAATCCAGAAATACATGAAATTAGCTATATCTTCAGATCTGAATTTAAATTATTTTGTGATATTTATTCCTTCTACCTTCTAACCTAGCCAACTAGAATTCCTTATAATGGTTTAGGATTCAAGCCCAATTTAATGTTTTGTTCCCCTTCCTTTGCCTTGTTTTGTATGTTTCTGCCTCCAAGTCCATTTGAAGTGGAATACATTTTTGCAAGCAGGATCCTGGATACTGTGTTAGAATTCAGGACATCCTGGCATAATCTCAATTCCCCAATACCATCCCAGGTTTTCCATTACTTCTAAGACATACAATGTCGTCCTGGCATTACTAAGGTGAATTTAAGGTGAACTGAATTAAAAGTTAAGGTTAGAATTTGAGAAGAAGCCATCAAATCATTAAGGCACACTTTTTAACAGAGATAAATTGAGTACAAAACCATAATTCAAGCCATATTTTATAGTGTTGGAAATCTTTGGAGGGCTGTGGCTAAGCATGCGGATTTTCACATCAAACCATTGAAGTTCAAAGCACATGTTCCATTTGTTTGCAATTATGTTGATGCTGTTTCATCTCTCGGAGACTCAGTTTCTTCATCTGTCAAATGGTGATAATTAGGCTGTTCACATCCTACAGCTTTCATGAGGAGCACATGGCCTAATCCATGTAATGTTCTTAGCACAGTGTTCAGAAAATAAGTACTAACACCTGTAGTTAACACTATTTTTACTATATCATTATCATCCTACTGCAGATTTAATACAGGCATACCTCAGAGATATTGTGAGTTGGTTCCAGACTACAACAATAAAGTGAAATTGTAATAAAGCCGGTCAATGAGTGTTTGGTTTCCCAGTGCATTTATAGTTATGCTTACACTATACTATAGTCTATGAAGTGTGCAATAGCATTACATTTGAAAAGTATACATACCTTAATGTCAAATAGTTTATTGCTAAAAAATGCTAACCATCATCTGAGCTTTTAGCAAGTCATCATCACTGATGGCAGATAATCATACAGATATAATCATGATAATGAAAAAAGGGTTTGAAATATGGCAAGATTTACTGAACGGTGACAGAGACATGAAGTCAGCAAATGGTGTTGGAAACATGGTGCCTGCAGACTAGCTCAATTGAAGGTTGCCACAAACCCTCCATGTGTAAAATAATGGAATATCTGCAAAGCGTAGTAAAGTGAACCACAATATGATGAGATGTGTCTACAACAGATACCCTGAAACAGCTGGAGAATTCAAGCTGGTTTTCGTAGTTTTGTTCATTCCTAGGACTCGTGGTCACATCATCTCCAGTGCTGTAAAGTCCGAGATGAAATTCACCACAAGCAGATGCACTTAGTACTTGGACTATTAGTCTTCCAGTGAACTAAACCCTTGAGCATGATTCCCTCACGTGTCCCTTTTTTGCTTCTACTTCTTTCCCAAGTTCACCGCAGAGGATCTCTTGCATGTGAAATTCATAGACATGGGATTGCCAGAAGAAGCCTAGGGAAGTTTTGATTACAACCCCAGTAACTCTCTTTGGGATCATGGGAAAGTTTGATCTCCCTCCTTCTTATTCCATCTTCAAAGCAGGAAAAAAAAAAAAATCTGTCCCAAACTTCAGCATTCTGACAGAAAAATATCTGTGTGGAATTCAGTAATTACAAATAGTGAAGGAGATGGTACTCGGAGATAAACTGATGAAAAGCCAAACCTTCAAGGGAAAAAAAAAAAAAAAACGATTAAATATGTGTGTAATGACCCAAACTCTTGCCTTTACCATTTGGCTAGTTTTCATCTTGGACTTGTTCATTGTAGTTGATTGAATACATTGATCTCTTAACTGTGAGAGGTGGTGAATCCTGCATATCTCAGACCATCCCTGGTCTCTGTGTATTTCTTCTCTGCTGCAACATGCTCAAGGCAGGGGGGCGGGGGCGGAGGTTCTTCTGTGCGTATTTATGCCTTTGAAAATGATCTCAGTATGAGCTGTTAAATGTTATTGGATTTGGTCAATATTCCATGTGAAGTGGTAAGTACAGCTCAGCTAAGTCACCTGACACGTCCCTGCAGTTAAGGGTTTAATTTATAACACCTTCCAGAACAAAGGAATAAAACTCAAGTACCGCTTAAACTCACATTATATGATATGTCTCTGTATCTCAATTCCTCCAGGGGCTGAAGCTGTTGATCTGGCCGGACAACTGAAGAGAGTCTTACATTTTCATAAATGGGGTATCCTACAAATTTCCTTCCTCACACAGTGGCACAAGGCGTCTTTTTCCTATTTAACCTCAGCACTAATTTAAACAGATAATTCTTTTAAAGATTTTATTTATTTGTTGGTCAGAGAGAGAAAGAGAACACAAGCAGGGAGAAAGGCAGGCAGAGGGAGAAGCAGGCTCTCTGCTGAGAAAGGAGGCCAAGGTCATGGGACTTGATCCCAGGACCCTGGCTGGAATCATGGCCTGAGCTGAAGGCAGACGCTTAACCCACTGAACCACCTAGGTTACCCTTTAAAAGGATATTTCTGCATTTACTACAGTCTTGAAATTTCCATTGTGCACGCATTTTTTGTTTAAAATATTAAACCATTTTTTCCAGACATGGAGCAAACCTCTCAGGATTGAACAGTCAATATTCTTAGAGATACAATAGTTGATGCGAGTGAAGGTTCAGTGGCCTGCCCAGTATAGCTGGCAGGATATAAGTGACGTAAAAAGCAGGCATTCTGGAAATTAGTATTTTAGTGTGGCTTTTGGATGTATGTGATGTGACTGACAGAAATTGTTGACATTTTACCATATCTTGGAGAAGATTGTTTTGGATTAAAATAACGGGATGATCTATTGGCTTCACGAATTTAGAAGCCCAACTATCCCGAGGTTGGGGAAGTTCTCCTCATAAGTCTTTTTTTTTTTTTTTTTTTTTTTTTAATTTTTTATTTTTTATAAACATATATTTTTATCCCCAGGGGTACAGGTCTGTGAATCACCAGGTTTACACACTTCACAGCACTCACACTTTCTGCCTCTCTCTTCTCCTTCCAGAAACCTGAGGATTCTAATACGGGTACATCCCATAAGCTTTGTTGCTGCTCTCTCTTTTTCCTTCTTTGTGTCTTTATTGTCCTCTGACTGGATTGTTTCCAAGTTCCTGTTGTCTAATTCACTGAATTCGACTTCAATCTGGTTATTCTGCCATTGATAATTACTACTGCATTTTTTTATTTCATTCAGTGAAATCTTCAGTTCCAGCATTTACATTTGGTTCTTTGCTATGATTTCTATCTCTTTGTGATACCTCTCATTTTGTTCACGGGTTGTTTTCCTGATTATGTTGCATTGTCTTTCTGTGTTATTTTGTAGCTCCTTGACTTTCCTTAAAATAGCTATATTGAATTCTTCATCAGGTAATCACAGATACCCATGTCTTTGGGTCTGGTGATTGGAGGATTATTAGGTTCTTCTGGTGATGTCATGTTTCCTTGATTTTTCATGTTCCTTAGAGTTTCACACTGCTGTGTTTGCATTTGAAGTAGTGGTCATCTCCCCCAACCTTTACTATTTACCTTCAGGTAGTACCTGTACTTGTGGACAGATGCTGAATTTTAATGTTAAAGAGAGGACAAAATAAGGTACGTCTTATCTGGATATCACTCAATCACTCAAAGACAATGTCTTTCTTAAACACTTCTTAATATTTTATTCATCATGGGTTTTTGTATTAGTTTTGTGTTTTTTTTAAATTTACACTAAAATACTATTTATCTCAGTTATTGAGTTTTTTGATCCCCTTTTAAATTGTGTGTTCTAGAGAAAAGCCTATTTCCCTCACCCTAGTCTTGGCCCTGCTTTTCTGATTACTCATTATGCAAATAGAAGTCACCCTCTCTCTTTTATTTTGTACAAAATTACATTATTACACATGTCATACAATAATGTTTATACATCTTTAAGCACTGCCTCTGCACAGTTAATACTCAAAAATTTTAAAGTAGGTAATATTGTTTTCCCACTCCACAGATATAACCCTGATATTTGGAGATGATACAAAATTATCCAAAACTACATGCTAGTGAGTGGCAGACCAGGGATGTGAAGTCTAGTCTAACTTGCCTGCATCCTTAGCTTGTATCAGCCCCTGAAGGAAGAAGATGATCTAGACTGACTGGTTCTATTGCAGAAGAGAAGGATAATTATAAAGGTTATAGGTCCTCTGTCAGCCAATGGAAAATGAATTATCTCATTTGAAGAATTAAGACTTCTTACAGAGAGACTTAAGGTCAGCTGCCTGCAGCTAATTTTCTTCCCACGACCAAGCCCACAGTTTTGGGCTCTTCTTATATTCCATATTCCCTAGAAATGCCACTTTCTCCTCGGTACTCAACACCCATTTAATAGCAATCAATACGCACTTTCAACTGTCACTGACAGGGGAAGGCAAAGTCTTATTTCCCAATATTTCAGAGTAACTTGCTCCTGCAAAACTATTAGGTCTGTATGACTTGTTGGTTCACCAGGCTTCAAATAAAGTTATTTCAATAGATAATGAAAGTCTTCTAAGCTCACAAGACAAGAGAAACCTTAATTAAAATCAATGAAGAAAAAAAAATCTGTAAAAACAATTAAGCACTGAAGTTGACTCCTTTTAATATGGGGTCCGAAGGTCTTCCTGGGAAATTACTGAATCACGGGGATGATTTAATTTAGCTGCCTCGAATTAAGTTTTGGTGGGTTAGAAATGGTCTCTCAAATATAGTGTAATGTATAATCCTGAGAAGCATTATAGGGACAGTAAAAATCCAAAGAACAAATAAAACATTTCAGGAGTCAATTAGATGGTGGAATCTGCTGTCTTCTGGAATAGATTCTTTCAGCTGAAATATTTTATGGCCTGTGTGTTCCAGGAAAATTAGTTGGAGCCATTTTCTCTGAGAAGTAAATGGAGGTTTAAATAGAAATTTTATTCAAGGAAGGATCTATGTTTCAGTCTCAGATTTTTTTTTCTGGAATTTCGTTTAATGACATAAAAAAGTCAATAAAACAGTATCATGATTGCATAATTTCTTCATAAACTGTTACATAAAGTGGGCAAAATCATGAATGTTAATGGAAATAGTTGTCTTGTTATTCATTTGAATAGGTATTTGTTGTTTCTATGGCTCGGTATTAGTTGAATTTCCTTTGGAAAACACTTCTTACCCTCTTTTTTTTCTACACGGTTTTTGGTTTTGTGGTGTTCACTCATCCCCAGCTCCACTGGATACATATGATTCAAGTCAAAGAAAATTTATCATTCCATTTGCTGAAGTCAGAGATGGTCATGTGATTCAATTCAATCCAAAAATTAACAAAGAAAACAAAAATGAGAACTAAGGCTTTATGTTTAAATGATTGAAGTATTAGAATCTGTCTCTCTCTCTTTTCATGGACTTGAACCAAGTTTGCATAATATATTTTAGAATTAATTTTCTCTTGTCTGCCAATAGTGAAGTAAATATGTCTGAGGAAATTCATTATCTCTCACCTGACTTTGAATCAGGTGATACCATTTCATGAATAAAATGTTTTATGTTGCTGAGGCAACATAAGTCAGAAGTAACTAATTCTCATTCTCTGAGAAAGCTTTCTTTGTATGAAATATTATATATATATATATGTTGTGTATATATATTTATATATACAATGTATGTATATATTACATAAAGATATTTGATCTATATAATTATACATATGTATATATGTGTGTGTGTGTGAGTGTGTGTGTGTGTGTATCTTCTATAAAGATACTTGATCTATTTGACGATTTTTCTTATTCACCTCAAATTTGCATATAGGCAACCACTGAATAAGCCTTTAAAAAAATTTAGCCTTTAAATTTTATGAGGCCCTCTCTTTTGAAAGTATGACTTAAGCCAATAGGGCATCATAAAACAAGATAATAATCCGAGATTTCACAATTTATTATATAGGACTGATCTTACTATGGTCAATTGATGGTAGTAATGGACAGATAAGGAAGGAATAGAGAAAGCTACAGTTCCAAAGTGAATTCAGGGTAGCGATGGTTGACTAATGGTTGAAGAGCATTACATCAAAATGAAGAAAATTTAAATAATTTGAAATGTTATTATTTAAATCAGTGTGGCTCAGTTTCTTTAATTTCTTATATTTATGGACTGTGGTCAAGGAAGTTACTATTGTACCATCAGGGAAAACGGATTGTTTCTGATAATTAAATCCCTTCCTAAAATGTTTATGTAGGGGTAAAAAAGAGAGACAGCCAAACTAATGATGTACAGTTGCATGAATTTTCACTTCCTTGGTTGAATCAGTCTTGCATGAACACAGTCTTTAGGAAATCCATGCCCAAATACTTTGGTTAATGATGAACTCACTCTGCAATTGTTTAGCTCCCTTTGGCTTTTCTTTCCCATCTGTAATGGGTGACACATCCCCCACTGAGTCGCTTTTGACTTTAAATTATGAAATGATGCCAAAGCTCTTTGCAAAAATAAAGTATTCTGTATGTGATTCATAATCAAAATAATGATGTTAACCTCTACAGAGTCTCCTAAAAATAATTATGCTTCATAGACTCCAAATCAGTACAGCTGGCTTGAGTTTCATTTTTAAACCCACATTAAGTTAGAAGCATTTGATCAAGTAAACCTAGCTTAAAAGCAATAGACAAGCTCAAAAGGAGATGGAGCATCTAGCTAAGAAGAAACCAAATAGAAAGAGTCAGAATGTGGTTTTTGGCAATTTGTATCCATAAACATGGGTCTACTCCCCAAAGCAGGGAAGTAATTCCTTGTTTAAAACAAACAAAGCAAAACAAACAACAATGACAACAAACAAAGGAAGGGTTGATAAAGCCAGAATGAGTCCATAGCCTCTGAAGAAACAGTGGAAACAGTTTGCATTTATTGAAGGTGCTATCTGCATAAAAGACTAGCTAAGCTAATACATATCTTTGCAAATTATTTCGTATAACAACTTCAGAAGTTGTATATTATTAAATCCCACACCTTACGGAAGAAGAAACTGAAATTTCAAGAGGTTAACTAGCTTTACCAGAATTATAAATTAATGACAAAGAGGTATTCATATAGACCTTGGTTAGCTGCCAAAAACGGTAATTTATAATAATAAGGACCATATACCCTATGTATTAGGTCATGTGCACCTAAAAATAACAATTTTACTTACACTTAAGCAACATGAGCCGCAACTTTATTTTTAAAGTAGTTCATAAACTAAACGCCTTCCTTTCATTCCTTCCTTCCTTCTTTCTCTTTCTCCCTTCCTTTCTTTTTTGTCATCTCACTGACCAGTCTCAACTGTGATAGAGACAAATGACAATCAGAGAAGATTTTTTCAAAAATCCTTCTATCTATACCAAAATGTGGTTGAAGATTGCAGTACAGTTCCAAGGAAACCCAAACATGTTCCGTGGGTACTTCAAACTATTTGTGATGGAATCCTGATGTAATTAGCTTCAGCAATAAAAAATGTTGAGCAGATTTATTGGATGATATAACTGGTAATTCCAAGGGCAGATGTAGCTTCAGGCACAACTGGAACCAAGAACTAAAATGATCATAGAATCTTCCACTTTCTTCCCAGCCACAGACCCAGTCCTCAGTTTGGCCTCCCAGGGTAGGTCTCATCCCTTTAGTGGGACAATCACTACCAACAGCTTCAGGACCATAGACCCAACCTAACAAGCGTAGCAGAATGAAGCTTATTTTTCTTTCCAGCAACTGTGGATCAGTTTCAGGTAAGGAGTATGAGTGACTTATCTGGATCACATGCTCAAATTACAAACCAATAAATGTCACCAGGATATAGAGTCCAGAGAGGTACAGGCCCATAAATAACTTTCCCTATTATAACTAATTGTGCGGAAGGCATACTGGGAAGACAAAGACAGATGTTCATTATAGAGGCTGCTGGTTTTTGTGTACACCGTATATAATATCTTATTTAGCCTTTATAAACCTCTGAGAGAGCATTATTATTATTTTAGAAAAATTGAAGCTCAGTGATCTTAAGCATTTGGTCCATTGTAACATAATGCTATCTTCAACCCATTCTCCTGCTCTAAACCATGATGTATGCCTCTAGGAATAGCTGATTTTACCTATCAAAGATGAAAAAAAAAAAAATTTGTTCTTTCTCCTGCCAAAGCTATGAAGATTCAAAAGAACACGTTGGATACCTAGAAATTGAGAAAATCCTCCATTCCCTTTCAGTTTGACCTCAGGTTTCTAGAACTTTCTGCATAGCCAGACTTATTTGTAAAGAAATGGAATCAAACTGTAATGAAAGCCTCCTTGCCACTTTGTTATTATGGAGGGGAATTTTTGCTGCTCAGCATTCTGATTCCTGCTTTCCTTCCCAACTTGATTGAGGCTGATTAAATTAAGCATACTGGCATGCAAGCTATTAAAAAAAGAAGCTCATTTATAGGGAGGCAGAGGTTAAAATAAGAGGTATAGTATAGGCTCTTCTTCTATCTTTTTCTACCCCTCTTGGAACCAGACAGGGATAAAGACTTCACTCTGGTATAGATTTGCAACAAAATATGGAACCATCTGAAGTAGAAATAGTGAATGCAGAGGAATGAGCCTCTTGGCTCTGAGTGGTTCTCCAATTATTTATCTTAGAAAAGCAGAGAACAAAAGGACAAGGTTCTGTCCTCTGGAAGACTATTCTCATGGCCCCAGGCTGTTTGGCCCTGAGTTAGATGAGGTGGTGTCTCCCTTAATGCTTACTTGTTCACAGAAAAGACAGCAGTGTTATTTGGTCAATTCTAAATCTCCTAATGGTTTTGCTCTGCTTTAAATGATCGCCTTTTAAATATTTTTGTTCTGTTATCTTTAAAAAATTCTCCTTTGGACTCTAATACTCACTTCTTCTGGCTGATATACGAAAGCTAGATGTAATGATTAGTGCAAGATATTGTTGGGATCCTGAGCGGCTCAGTCGTTAAGCGTCTGCCTTCAGTTCAGGTCATGATCCTAGGGTCCAGAGATCAAACCCCTCATCGGGGGTCTCTGCTGGGTGGGAAGCCTGCTTCTCCCTCTCCCACTCCCCCGGCTTGTGTTCCCTCTTTTGCTGTGTCTCTTTCTGTCAAATAAATAAATAAAATCTTAAAAAAAAAAAAAAAAGATATTGTAGGACATATATTAACTTCATTTCAATAACACTTCCCAAGCTTATAAGTAAGTTTCATAACCAAAATCACAGTGTATTAAGTACAAAACGCCTGTGTAAGATTGTACCAGGGCTATAGGCAACAGATAATGTCCCTGACTTCTAAAGTTATTTTTACTTAGAACATTAAGTCAATTAAATGCACTCACGTCTCTGGTGGTCTTTTAAGGTGGGGGTAATATTCAATTGGCATTTCAAACCAACATTTATTAAGCACTAACTGAAAACTGTGCAGTATTTTAGGAGATATGGGAGCAAGTTGTAAAAGGTATAAGAGATTACCCAACTGCTGGGGAGGCCCTTCATGCATCCTAAGCCAACTATGGCTTTGGAAAGATGAATAACCATGTTCTTAATTGTGCGTTTAGACCCTGAAATCCCCAAGGGCATTTCTCAAGTCCTGAAATTTAAATCTGAGATATTTAGAAGCACCACAACATCTTCCTTTTGCAAAAGTATTATTTTCTAGAGAAACTCAAGAGTATGGAGATTCTAGAAGGAGACCTCAAGATAGTGTGGGTATTTATAAGTCTCGTTGTAGATTGGTGAGGTAGGTGGTAATACCCAAATAGAGATGAAGTTCTAATTATACCATTGAATGACTGAGCATCTCATTGTCCAATGCTGGATTTGGTTTCCGTCACTTCTGAAGTTTATGAACCTTTGAAAAGTTGTAGTCGGTACCAGCTGATACACATATCAGACCAAGGACCATGAGCTAGCAAAGAAGATGCTGAGAAATCCTTTTTACTAGTCCCTAGATCCAAGTATTAATTATAAAGCAATATCATCTTTTACTTATGCTTTTCATAGTTAATCTCAGGGTTAAGGATACTATGTAAAAAAGATTAAATTGCCTATATGAGGATTACACAAGGATTAGATGAGTATTAGCATTCTCAGCTCCTGTTCTCACCAAAATCTGAGTTAGACCTCTTACTATTCATCCTTGAAAGATCCCTTGCACTCAAATAAATTGTTGATCTTGACAAGCACAATGGCCTAGTCAGAAAGGTATTAACATACAGTAACTTTATGCCAACAGACAAATTAAATCTCCAAATTTAATGGCACATTAAAAAATAAGGGAGCAGTGTTTGCATAAGAGGACAACATCACTTTCTTCTTGGAACCAATTTAGAATATGACTTAGAGAGCATAAAAATCTTCTTACAAAGAAGTTTATTCTTATTTTTCTTGTAAGATGTTATTTTTGATTACATCATTTCATTATTCCCCATTTTGTTTTCAAGTCTGGTAGATTAAAATATGATTAAAATATTAAACCAAGTAGAATATAAGTTGGCTCTCACTTAAGAAAAAAATTGAAGACGGTACTCAGGAAAATTTGAGTATTTATGTAATTATTTGCTGAATTAACTTTCAGACAATTTAAAAAACCTAGGATGATATTGATGCTTCTCTCTCTCTCTCTCTCTTTTTCTCTCTTTTCATCTACCTATCATCTATCTATCTGTCATTTAATGTTATATATATATATATATATATATATATATATATATATATATCTAAGTTTGCTCCAATTCCCATTGCCAGTTTGGAAAATCACTGACTCTTTTTCTGAAAAATGATGCAGATACCGAAATAGGAAGATAACAGGGAAATGCCATGGCAATTATCTCGGGTTTTCTTAGCAATATAATGCCTCCTATTGAAATCTTGCCTAGAGACACTCCCAGTCCCAGTCCCCATACTGCAGAAGTTTAGCCTGCTTCAACCACAATAGGTTGTAAAACCTTATTATGGAAAAGAGATTGAGAGAAATGTGCTCATTCTCACCAAAAAAGAAAAGAATCCACAATGATCTAACCTCAGTTTATCAAGTTGCATCTGAGTTGAATGTTCAAGCAAACATCTTGCACATAAAGTAATGGATACACATAAAAGAGAATGCGACCTTGAAATTAAGACTTTAGTCAGTTTAAACAAAAAGAAATAGTAAATGCTCCACTCCAAGCCCTCTGAATGAGAAAGGGAGAGCTCTTGGGATGAGAGCTGATAAGACAGGATTTACAGAGTGAAGAGGGAGATTAAGGAGAAAATAACTTTTGGAAGCAGTAGCAGTAGTGGGGATGACTTATTGGTTAGTCACTGTAGAGTTGGACTGGCATGCATCAGCTGCCTAACTGGCTACTTACCTTTACTGAGCAGAGCTGCTCACATATTACTGAGGTGTTCCCCTACCCCCAACCTGCATGTGGTCTTCTGTATCCAGAAGATGCTTACTAGTGTGTATTTGTTGTGAATGGACTCAGCTTTAAATTTATCAGTAGCCAATATATTGCATTCAAATTGGAGTGTAATTTCTGATGATACCGGCATTAAGATGTTTCATGAGCATCGTTCTAATAGAAATAATAGGTTAACAGCGTACTTCAGTGTTCCTGGAACTTTCTCCTATATTGTTTCTTTGAACCCACCACCACCCTGTAAAATTGGCAAGGTAGGTATATTTTATTCCATTACACAGAAGAAGAAATGTGAGCTTTTAGGTCTTAAATAACTGCCCCAATTTACGTAGCTAGTAAAAGGTCTACATGTAGCTTTGTAATGGAAAAGAAAGTAGAATAGCACACATTGATAGTCTCTAAGTAAGAGCTTTAGTGATGGAAATCTACAGTTTGACCAGTCCTTGTCTAATGAAGGAAGCCCTGACAAAAATGATTTTAACATAAAGATAAAATATGCAATTTCTGGGTTTTATCATCATTGATTTATTCACTCTTTCATTTATTTTCAATGCTATTATAAATTACTGTGGAACTATCATCTCGTCCCATAACTAGAATATTTTTAATAGCTTAATGTGCTCTTCTCCCATATCATGCCCAGATGTTCTCATCTTCCCTAGAATTTGCTATTGTTGAATTTTGTGTTTATCATATACATATATATCATGTATACATATAAGTCTATCACATATATATGCCTAAACACAAAGATACCATATCTCTATCTATCTATCTATCTATTTGAGGATATTCCATGTCTTTATAGAAACATATATACACTCAAATATATATTTAGCCTACATACATACATGCACACATATACACACACATAAATACATAAATAAAACATAAAATACATAAATACATAAAAAACATAAATACATAAATAAAACATAAAATCACACATCATACTTACCTCTCTAGATTGGCGAGGTGAGGTTATGTGGATATTCAGCTTTACCAGACAACTCTAAATTGTTTTCTTATTTTTTTCTATTTTACTTTATTTTATTTCTTTTCAGTGTTCCAGAATTCATTGTTTATGCACCACACCCAGTGCTCCATGCAGTACATGCGCTCCATAATACCCGCCACCAGGCTCACCCAACCCCTACCCCTTCCCCTCCAAAACCCTCAGTTTGTTTCTCAGATTCCACAGTCTCTCATGGTTTGTTTCCACTTCCAATTTCCCCCAACTCACTTCTGAAGCTGACATACACTTTCTTTTTTTTTCTTTTAACATTTTATTTATTATTTTTAAGATTTATTTATTTGACAAAGATCACAAGTAGGCAGAGAGGCAGGCAGAGGTGTGGGGGGGAAGCAGGTTCCCCACTGAGCAGAGCACCCAATGCAGGGCTAGATCCCCAGACCCTGGGAGCATGACCTGAACCCAAGGCAGAGGCTTTAACCCACTGAGCCATGCAGGTGCCCCAACTGACATACACTTTCACCAAAAAGGTACTTTGACAATGGGGACTGTCAGACTTTTTAGCTTTTTCTAATCAAATGATTGAAAAATGGTTTCCTGTTATGTCCTTAATTTGCATTTTTCTGGTTACTAGTGAGATTGATATTATTCATATGTCTATTGCTTACATGCTCAGGTCTACTTGCATTGACCTTTTCTCACTGACAGGTAGGAATCCTTTGTTGATTAAAAGTGCAGCAAATATTTTCTCCCAGTTTTTAAGTTATTGTTTTTTGATGAACCAAACTATCTAATTTTGTTCAAGTCAAGGCTTTTAGTCTGTGTAGTTATGCTCTGGACTTTCTGTGTTTGCTTAAGAAATCCTTCCATATCCTCAGGTGAGAAAGGTGTTCATCTATTATTTTTAGAAGTTTCAAAATTCATCTTATGGTATTTAAATGCTTAATCCATCTGGAGCTTGGTTTTGTGCATGATGTTAGCTAGAGGTCTGATTTTTAACATAGGCATAATAAATTTCTTATCTGCGTTTGTCGAACAACTCCTTTCTTTCTCAATAATTTGCTATGTTATCTCTTTCATATAATAATTCTCATTATGTGAGTCAGCTTCTGAGCTCCCTATTCTTTTCAGTTGGTCAGTGTTTTCTTCCTTGCATAAACACCACATTGTCCAAATTACTGATACTTTGTCATGCCTTTGTATCACCCCTCGTCAACCTGCTTTTTCAAAAGTATCTTGGATCTTCTTCCCAATTGGCAAGTCTATACACATTTTCTAAAACATTATTTTACTGTGAAATATACTTACAGAAAAGTGCATAAAATATAAATGTGCAACTATATAAAATATTACAATGCTCATACAAAGAAATAGAACATGCTTTTCTTTCCAGTGGTCCCCCAAATTCCTCTTCTCCCTGAATGAAATCAATGTAATACTTTTAGTGATAATTGCTTGCCTGTTGTGCTTTATACTTCTATCATCTAAGAATGGATGTACATCTTAGCAGTATAGTTTTAATTTTGACTGCTTTTAAATACTGTGTTAATGGATAAATATAGTATTACATTGTTTGGCTTCTTTGGAAATAAATATGTTTTTAAGATTCATTCATGTGGTGTCATATAGGTGTAGTTCATTCATTTTTATTTCTATATAGTATTCCACTGTGTGAATATATACCACAATTAATTTGTCTTATGGTAATTTCTCTTGTTTCCAGTTTGGAGCTATTATGAATAGCATCTCTATGAATCATTTCAAATATCTTCTTAGATGTATGCATACACATTTCTGTGTGTGTATGTATAAACTGACAAGCCATTTAAAATATCATACGGAAATGCAAAGAACTAAAAATAGCTGAAATTCTCTGAAAGATGAAAACAATGATAAGAAAACATGCAATCTTACATAGATTATAATATTTTATAATATTATAATTATATGTATAATTATAAAGTATAAAAACTTTATACAGGTTATTACAACTATAATAGTATAGTATTGGAGCAAGGATAAACACATACACACAGACATAGCCTACATTCACACTTAATTGAGAGAAAAGTGGCATTTCAGAATAACGAGGATAAAGCAGTCTTTTCCATAAACTTTTGAGAGCAGTTTGATGTCCAGAGTCAGGAAGGGGGCAAAGACCATTAACCCTTACTTGATACCCAAAATATCAATTCCATATGGATTATGAACGCAATTATAAAGGAGCACCACATATACAGCATAAAAGCTATGTTCTAATTTAGAATATATTACAAAAAAATCCCTTCATGTTTCGAGATAGGAAAAGATTTCATAAATAGTATGTAAAACACACTAATAGTGAAGAAAAAAATCAATGAATTTGATTATGTGTATATCAAACTTAAAACTTACGTTTGTGAAGTGGGAGAGAGAAAAAGAGACCATCATTTAGAGAGTAGGAAACCATAGAGCTGGAAAAGATATTTACTATAAATTTAGTAAACCTCTCTTTCATAAAGCAAATTACTAACTATTCCTGACTTGGAGCAGGAACATAGATTGACTCTTTCTGGAGGCATGACACAGTTGGAAATAATTCTCTTATAGGTGAGGGATCCTATGATTAGAAACAGTAGTAAAATCTACCATTGTGGTCAAAAAGGATGTCTATTCTGTTGTTGTTGTTGTTGTTGTTTTTAATTTTTCCCAGAATTGCCATCTGCTTATTAAATCATGCTTATTAATTATTGCTGAAATCTCTGTATCTTTTTTATCTGTCTCCTTGATATAGCAGTAACCAAGAGAAGTTTGCCAGGAAGATAAAATGCATTTACTTGGTAAAGTAGACTCATATGAATGAAACTAAAATTACTGGACCTATCGAGAAATAAAATAAATCCATCACCATAATGGGACATTTTGAAACACATCACAGTCTAACTAAAAAAAGAAACAAAATCTTACCTGCTCAATTGTTTATTTGAGAAATTTATTTTTTGTGTACGTTTTTGCAAGTAGGTTTTTCCTTTTCTTAAAATAAGAAGGAGAGAAAGCAGGAGAAGAAGGAGATAGTAGGAGAACAGTTTCTGAGCCTATTTTATAGAGTTGAGTGGTCCAAACTATTTTCAGTGCAGTGACTTCAGCTAGGAAAGGCAAGTATTTAAATTCAAAAACAGATTTAAATGCTTACATTTAGAAGAGATTAATCATTCTTAAGTTATTGTTCACACAGGTATTATTTTATGTTATTATTTTTTCACTCGTAGCAAATTTATATGCAAAGACACAACTTCTCTCCCAAAGCCCAAGATTCAAGTATGCCTATGAGCCAAATGAATATAAGGAAGATAGGAAGGACTTAGCTTTTGCCTGTGGTAAGACTCAGAATTGTGAAATTCGGGTTACATGAGTGATAAGCCTGAGTGCAAAATAAAAGATGACCAGTAAATTGACTTATAAGATAGTTGATTGGATGCATTGGTGTTTCCTACACATACTGCTTTCATAGACATCTTCTGGCTGATGGAAGCTGGTAGCAGCTGTTGACATTTGCAGGGAAAGGCAATGCCATCCCCCCCCCAAAAAAAATATTAAAAATTCTGCGGGTGTATGAATATGTGTTTTAATAGTTTTGCTGCCCCAATTTAGAAAAAGATCACATTGTCCAGTTAAAATTTTATCATTAATGAATATTCCTCAGAATTGTTCAGCTGGGGGCGCCTGGGTGGCTCAGTGGGTTAAACCGCTGCCCTCAGCTCAGGTCGTGATCTCAGGGTCCTAGGATCGAGTCCCGCATCGGGCTCTCTGCTCAGCAGGGAGACTGCTTCCCCCTCTCTCTCTGCCTACTTGTGATCTCTTTCTGTCAAATAAATAAATAAAATCTTAAAAAAAAAAAAAAAAAGAATTGTTCAGCTGGCTTCCCCAAAATGTTTTAATTCCAACAGAGATTTTATTAAAATGTGAAATTTCTAAATCAGGAAGAGAGCAAGGCTGGCAAAGATGAGATTCTGTCTGTCCCCAGTGAACTTTACAGTTTCTCTGTTGATACGGTTCATGTGAGAGCGGGAAAGGAGTAATTTCTCTGAGTCCTTCACAAAACTCTGGAATCCCACCTTCTACTGTGTGCCAAAACACAAGTTTCAATTTACAGAAAATTTTAGACCTTGCCTCCCCAGGCATGAATACAGGAGTTTTCCTAAATTAATCTGAATTCTTTGGTCATATCCTGAGCATGCAGGACGAATAACTCAAAACAAGTCTACTCTACTCTTCTTTAATTCATCCTGCCCATTTCCTAGATATTGTCTTCCCACAACTTATCTATTGACAATAAAGCTATTCTTGGCCCCCCAACTTATTCCATGTAACCAAGCCATTCACTCATTCTTTCAACAAACTGGGATGTTCTATGGGAAAGTTTGACAAATAGCAGGACTCTGACCAAAGGTTGCTTTACGTGTTGGTTCCACCACTGTATCTTTTATTTTCTCTCCCCAGCACTCAACAGACCTTGCAAAAGTCACTGGTCCTATCCCATACAATCTCGCTGGCCCCTATTACAGGACTCCATGACAGCATTCCTCACATAAAGACACTGTGGCTACTACCTCTCACATCATTATTCAACTTAAATTTAAGACTGTTCCACCTGTCCTCCCCCAATCTCTTTTAATCAGGCAACCGCCTGTCACTCAGCAGCATAATTGCTTTGTCCAGCCAGGCAAAGTTCCCCACGTGCTCTTGTGTCATTTCATGATCTTTTGACTTTATATGAGCTCACTCCAATTCCAACAGTAAGACCTCTTTCTGCTTTCCTCCCCTGACTAAATGCATCCCCTCAGAAATGTGCAATGCAAAAACTTCCCTTTGTGATCTAGGGAAAGCATGGGGCTCTTCTTTCAGACTGATCTTTCCTACAAATCCCAACTGTTTTCCCAGGAAGGGGGATGCCATTTCAGAATGTGTTTCAACCAGGTTAGCTCATCTCGGTTTGAAATAGCGATTTATCTGGGAGTTAAGCGTGAATGGTAGACGCTGGTTAAAAGGTAAAGGTTTTCATAAGTGCTGGATCAATAGAAAATGCATTTATGAAGGTTTAGATTTGTTTTCAGAAGCTGAGAAAGGTAAAAGCTCTGATTTATGAGCTAAGGATTAAGAATGAGTTATAGGCAGTAGAAAAGACAATGTTAGACACTTTTTTTTTTTTAAGATGAGTCATGTCTAAAACCGGAGCAAAAGGAAGCTTGATGTTCAGATCAGCACGAAGAGTTACACTTGAGTTAAAAGATTGAGGTTATATCATGCCCTTTCTAATTGTATCACACAATATTTTGATTTTTAAAGTGAGATCAGAACCATGGATAGTGTGAATTGCAGTGCTCCAGAGTGATACCTCAATTAGAGTTAGTTTCATTAAAATTGAAAGAAACTCTTGTTTGATGTGAGAGAGAATTTTACAAATAGAGATATCATTAACAAAACCTTAAGAAAATCAATTAAGGAAAAATTTTCTTGGCAGACATGGGAATAATATTTAATAATAGTAGAAATCCTTGGGGTTTTTTTTTTTAGAGTTTTCAAAGAATTAACATGCATAGAGAAAGCAATTATTATGCCAAAAAGGCCCTCTGTTACATCAATTAATTGTAAGCTTACTCTGTCTTTTTGACATGCACTTGCTGTGAGAATTTTCAGGACTTACAATCCAGCAAAACCAACTATAAGCCATCACTTTTTCAGTTCTTAAATACAAAATGGAAAATAAAAGGTTTCTTGATACTCAGGATTTTAAGATCTGATTATGCCAAGAAGAAGATAGAATTAAGGAAAGCCCTTCCAAATTCTGTTTTCTGGCAATTTCATTGGACTAGTTAAAGGAAAAAGATGAGATTTCTCATTATGTGAGGAAGAAGCAAATAAAACTCATTTCAAAGTGCATTTTCCTAGTCTCCAGGAAACTTCAGTGAAGCAGTCCATCTAATCAGCAGGAGTACACATATACTGTATAATCAATATCAATGTAAAATGATTGCTAAGTCATACGATTTAGGGAAATAACCATCCACCAGGCTTTGGTCTAGTTCCTAATAAAGCTATCAGATGAAACCCCTCCTCATTCATGCTTCCCTCCTTGATGATAGACCAGCACAGCTTAATGTGAAGTTGTCCATAAATACAATCTCCTGCTTCACAGAGCACCTAATATCCAGAGATGGGAGACAGTGTTTTCCCCAGATTACAGGTAGAGTGTATGAATATACTCTGTCCCTGCCAGGGTTATTATTATTATTATTATTATTATTATTGGATTATGGTTTCTAGAGAAAATTGCCCAAGTATTTTTCTCCACTCTTCAGACCAAATGTGAGAGAAGAAAGGACACAAGAAGGCCACTTGGCATAAGAGGCCAAAAGAAAGCAGGATTTGGAGGGGGTGGTTCTAGCATTTATTGATTAGGTGTTGATGAGACGTGTTTTCTCATCCTTACTGTGAGGAGAATGAGAAGTGCCACCCTTTTAATTCTTGAGAGTTCCTGTAAGGATATAAAGCATAATCTGTAGACATACCATGAATGTATATATAGTTCATTATTTCCATTTGATAGAGTAACACAAAATGGAAATGTTTTCTGTGGCTTTTTTTGTCCCCAGATTACCTCCCAGCAAATGTCAAATTACATTCATGGCGGCCACCCCTCTCCTCCTCAAACACCCGTTATTCTACGGACAACCGCTAATTTGCAGAGCTGTGTGTTCTTTCTCCCTCTGCTTCTTCTACCCACTTCTTTCTCCTTGCTCTTCTCCCTGGTCGCTGTCTGCTTGATTTAGCCATATCATTTTCTATTTAACAGAATTCCCGTGCAAAAGATAGCAACATAATTTAAACACTGAAGAGGGTTGAAGATAGTCCATTGGGCTACGTGAATAGGATTATTTGTCTTAGTTCAAAATTCAGAGTCATCATCCCCCTCCTTGATCCTCAGAACCCCTTTCTCTGAAAAATGATTTCTTGGTCCTCTAGGAACTGAATTCTTGACTGGTGTTCAGCTGTTGAATTATGACAGCTATGTAATGTTTCTCCAACCCTGCGTTCTTCTGTAGGAGTTAAGTGACATCTGTTTGGTGTCTCTTTCAATCTGTTTTGGTGGAGGTAACTATCTTCCCTGATTATATTTAAGGAAATGAAATATGAAAGTGAAACGAGCTAAAAAGATGTAAGAGAACTTAAACCTGTGTCTACACTGACTGCATACATGTAGTATCAGTCTCTGTATCAAAGAACGTCTGCAGGACCAACGTGATAGACCTCCCATGGAAATGAAGACCTGCTCAAAAGTCAGAGTCATCCACAGAAAAGCTTTGGTGTCTGTTTGGATTGTTCAAGCTCCTAATTACAAGACTAAATCTATCTGATGTCCCTCTTTTATTAAAACCATACACTGTTTTCAGTAAATACCTTGTTTCCTACGACATAGTCTTTGAAAGCCCAGAGTCCTGGCAAAAATACTCCAAAGAATCCAAGGTCAATGTGTCCAAATGGTGAGTGTCACTCTTTCAAAACAAATAGGATCTGGGACTTTGGGGTTATCCTATTGTTGTTTTAAAATTATGAAGTCTGTATACACAGCCGATGAACAACATCAGATTTTGTTAACTCAAAGATCAAATCAAATGAATGTGCCAAGTGTTATATTACACTGAATATTAAGAATTATCCCTGTAATGCACTATTGGGTTTATGGCTTATTTTTCTTAAAACACGTATTTCAGATCACAGTTAGGTAAGCAGAGGCAACACACACTTCTACTGGCTGATCAGCCAGCCTCCTGGATGGTGTTAATCAGTTTTTAAAAATCAATGCTGCAACATATGCATGCATAAGTCACATCTGATCAAACATAACAATTAGTACTGAGCCACATACCTAAAAACTTAAAAGGTATGAACTATAAAATTTGGGCAGCACATCAAAAGAAACTGAAATATTCTTACACTTATAAATCTTTTTCTTCAATATATAATTTATTGCTAATAGTGGTGCCCACTTGAGAACACAGTTAAAAATAACACAATAACATTTCTTTACTCTTCACACAGTAGTTTATATATATTCATTTGGCAGTGTTCAAAAACAGCTTTAAAGCAGAATCTTGCTGTGAAGCAAAAAATCACACAGAAGACCAGTCTATTTTACAACTGATACAAGCAGAGGATGTTGTGGTGGAGAAGAGCCCATTGAGACAAAGACAATGGACACTCCCCCATATCCTCCAGAGGCTTGAAGAGGCCCCCAGGAGCCCTCCATTTGGGCAATGTTCCAAAGTAATTTTCAGACCACTACATTTGAATTTTTTAATCTTAAAAACAACTCCAAGAGTGAGTGTGATTATCTCAGAGAACGCTAAGCCTGAATAACATGGAGATTAGCCCAATTTCTTCTGCCAGCAATACAAAGTTTCCCACATCCAAAGTGGTTGCCCTTCTTCATGACACCATGTGTGTCTACAGGAGAATATACTAGCTGCATGCCTTCAAAATAAAGATCACGACAGAAAGGAGGTTAGCATAGTTGATTGTCGAACAGTCAGACACAATTAATTTAGTATAATGATTATGAAAACACCTATGAGTGCTTTTGGACGTGGGAAATGCTGCCAATCAAAATCCTATAAGCAACCCTCTAAAATAACACCCTTCTTTGGATAGTTTATAGTGGGAAAAGGTGATTTTTCTGAGTCAAAAGATGTCAGAGTATGAACAAATATAAAAATTTTCCAACTTAAGAGTGGTCTCCAAGTGCAGTTCTGGTCAATTTCGTTGTTTTTATGCTAACTGTGAACTTTTCTGCTTGTCACTGGCGAGTCTACCCTTTATTGACTAGCTATGCACCCATATAACTTCCAGTTAATGAGCATTTTAAGGCCATCAATTTGTGGGAAGAAAAAATCAGTATTTTTAATCGTTCACACTTATATAGAAAATTCAATATAAGGGGAGGGTTTAAAAACTTTATTTCGATGTCCTTTTATTTATTATTATTTTTTTTAAACCAGCAAAATATTTTGGTTTAAAGAGGTTAAAAAAAATCAGTCTTCTTGGGAGGTAGATAAATAACATAAAGACTTCGTTATATTCATGATTTAAGGACCCTAATATCTTGTTTCAAAGAAAGGGAAAAATGAATCTACAACTCCTGACCTTTCAGTTTTTGTCTCACAAATGTTTTATAACAACACTCCCATGTGATGTGGTAAGTGAAACTAGTCAGAATGTTTAAGATTATTTCAACTATTTCATTGTAAAATACTTGTTAAGCACCAAATGATTATATTTAGGTTTCTTTTTTGGCAAAATTCAGTTAGTAAAAATGTCTTTAGTGAATTAGAATAAATTAAATTATATAACACATATTAATAAAAACCCAGTTGTGCACCAGGCATTGTGCCAGCAGCTTGGGGAACAAGGAGAACTTATTCCCCCAAGGTCCTCAGCCCAGTGGGTGGGGACATGCACCCCAAAACAATAAAAATTTGACTAAATTAAAAAAAAAAGTTTGTGTCTTTTCCTGTGTTTTCCTTTCTATTTATTTGAAATAGAAGAAGCATGGGATTTCCTCAACCTTGGTAAAGAGCGAAGGGTCTCCCTTATAGCCACACTCTCAGGAAGAGCCCCGGAGGGTGGTGGATCTGAGAATGGGTGGCTGTATGCTCTACGTGGAGGCTGGGTCCTAATTTCCCCAAATTTCTCCATGCCCTCCACATAGTGCAAAAGAAGCATGAGGGAAAATAAGGCCAAGAAGAGAGGTACCTCATGACATGAGAAATCTCATGGATTATCCCAGGAAATTTCTAGAACTGTTGGACCAGGAAACTTCCAAAATGGTTATACTTGAGTTCTCTTATCCTAGGAGGATGGATATTTAAGCTCAGAATTAAATTCAGATGAAGGAAAACAAATGCAATATATTCTTTACAATCTGAAACTGAAATGCATATCTGTAAAACAGAAAATTATTTTTTATCAGAAGCTCTATAAAAAAAATAAGTGAATAGGATAATGAAGACAGTCTTTTCTGTGGAGGTGATGATTAACCTAAGAATTAGGTGCAAGAAGAGTTAGTTGTATGGAGAACACCATTTAGCCAAATATGAGACCTAGGGGGCCATCCATATGGCTCCCTGTTAGCCCACATGAGTGATGTGATGTCATTGCTTACCAGTGTGTAGCCATTTCTATAAGATAAAAACCACATTCTTCTGTACCAGACGTACAGAACCTTCCTACTTCTCTGTGCTGGTGCATGGGCACTCCTACTCACATTCTATATCCCATCTAAATTGAGGTATTGTCAGGTCCCAATCACACCACACTGTTTCACTTTCTACGCATCTGCAGGTAAGATTATATTTGTTTCTAATGCCTCGTCAAATCCCCACTCATGCTTTCAGATTAAATAAAATCCCTACTCCCTTTAGTGCCTTGAGCTATCCACGGTAAACTGAGTAGTCTGCTACCCTGTTGTGACCTGGGCTCTATCTCTTACCTATCTGCTATATCACATTGACTTTGGATATCTGTTCTCTTCAAGAGCCCATAAACAGTTTGGGAGAAGGGATAATCTGATAAGTGAGCCCAGAGCCTGGCACTTTTATGAAAATAATTAAGTTTAATTGAATCTGCTCTTAAGAAAGCCAGGGACAGGCTGGTGGCTGGGTGGCTCAGTGGGTTAAGCCTCTGTCTTCGGCCCAGGTCATGATCTCAGGGTCCTGGGATCGAGCCCCGCATCGGGCTCTCTGCTCGGCAAGGGAGCCTGCTTCCCCCCCCCTCTCTGCCTGCCTCTCTGCCTACTTGTGACTTCTCTGTCATATAAAGCCAGCAAGCCAGGGACAATGTTTACCAGCTACAAATTACCTAGATTTTGCCCAGCTTCTTATAAATTATCCACCCTTTGCATAGGTAAGAGTCTAGTCTTGATACCAGGATAGATACACAGCTTTCTCATGGTCTTAAAAATAAGAGATGTTCTCTCCTCTCACAGTGTCCAGAGCTCTGAACCTTCTGTTTTACATAATTGTTGTAAGGGCAACAAGGTCTCCTCTCACTCCTTTTCCACGTGTTATAACCAAACTTTCACTGGTCTGGCAGCATGTACCAAGACTGCTCACACCAGCTGCTCGGAGCCATCTGTGCACGCCTGGTCCCAAATCCGCATTCACTGGCTCCACATTAGTGGCCTAAAGTCTGCCTCGGTGGAATTATTTCTCCAAGGAGATTGGCAAATACTACTAATCACATAAAAGCTGCTGAGACGGACACAGTGAGAGAAATAAGAGATGAGAGAAAAGAAGGACAAGAGGGAGGGTCTTCAATTAAGGCTCCAAGAGATTGGGAAACTTGCTTAAGGTCATCATAGGACGTGAGAATATAGCCACAGGTGCGTCTGTTACCTGACCATCATGCCTTCCCTCTCTCATTTCTCAGCCAGGCACCCTTTAAATTTCCTCTTTCCCAGCCCCCCCACAACATCCAGTTGACAAACTGCCCCAAATTCAAATACTAACTTTCCAAAAGTATGTCCAGACTCAGGGCTGAGGCTCCAATGGTTTATTAAACAGATCGGGAGAAAGTAGAAGAAATTGCTAAGAAAGACTGCTTCGGGGACCCTTTGCCCATGGTGAGCCATCACTTGATAACAAACTGATACACTCCCCCAAGCCATCCTGTAGCTATGGGTTTGCACCTCAGTATATTGTCTTTCTCTGTGAAGCTGAATGATCTTGAATGGCTGGTAGGTGCCACCTCACCACACACACACCAAAATGAGTCAGGGGTTTAGACCCAGAATTTGCTGCATGATTTATACTTGGGACATAGAGTCGTAGAGAAGCACAAAGTGTTCTAGAGTATGACCTGAATCTCATTTTTATATACCTTTTGACAAAAGAGAGTGCAGGTACTTGAATGACGGTATTCCACAATTCATTTGTCTTGAAAATTGACCTGAAACAGTACCACTCCGGATGTGCCCTAAAGCACCCCCTGGCATTCATCAGAGGAGAGTGGCAGAAGAATCTAAGTGCATGAAAACTTAAAACTTGTAGCAGCTTCCCTTTTAAAGCCAACTAAACTGTGGGCTTCTAAAATCAAGTCCTCACACAATGACTTAAGGCAGGTGTCAGGGAAATGTTTTGCACTTTTAAAGATAAGAAGTCAGAGCCGGCTGAGGTAAGTGAACTACTGATGCCCTCGTGAGTCAATAAAATTAGCCAAGAAAACAAAAGGATTTCCTCTGCTCACCCTAGAGGAAATCTCTTTCTATCCCCAGGGAATGAAGATTTTATCACAGCCATTCAGAGAGACAGATGTGTAAGAGCAGCACCCAGATGCCATCTTCTAAGTTTCCAGTACTTTTCCTCAAACACCAAATTTGAGAATCTCCAGGATGGACTCAAAGGAGAACTCAAGATAAACCTTTTCATTTGGGAAAGTTACGTGGGAATCATCCCGCTAAAATATTAGCACAGTGATCTTTCTCTGGGATGAACACGATTCAGTGAGGTCTTCCCCTTAGGGAGAGATAGTGAGAGAATGTCAGTCCGCTCCAGAAACTGAAAGTCCGGCTCTCTACTTCTCCATGGGGACTCAGGAACTTATCTGCATGTATTTTAAATGAAAAAAAAAAAAAAAAAAAAAAAAAAAAACCACAAATACTCCTGCGGCCAAACCCTTTCTCATTTCTTGTCAATATCCACCCCCCACCACCACCATCCTGTGTTGACAGGACCGATTTGCAGAAGGAGGGTTTAACATTACAAACACCCTTCCAGCGGCTTAAAAATTGAGGTGAGTCAATATTTACATCATGTTGCTGATCTTTAAAGTGCATACCCTGTTTTCTGCCGTAATAAATAGCTGTCACTCTTGCCTCCATCCGAGTTCAGCTGAGAGTGGGTTGGCATGCTCAGTGGTCCCTGCATTCTGGGAACGATCTAATATTTCAGGTCTCTCGTGTGGCAGCAGGTCGATTTCTTTCTCTCGCTCCTTCATATTGGTTTCCAATGACAGGCCTTATAAAACCATTTAGGTCTGCTTAAAGAAAAAATCCATAAGCGTGCTAGGTTTATCTTTCTCCAGAAATGTGTGAAATCTAATACCTAATGAGAGAATATAGGCAGGTTATTTGTTAATCTATTTTGCTATGCAATTTTCAGGACATATTTTTCGAATAAAGCACTGGGTGAACTTATTACGTTCCTAGTCCTTCCCAGTGACAGGGAATGATATCAAACTGGGGCAACAGAAAACTTTCAGATTTCATAACTGTAACACACTGGTTTGTGACCCTCCTTCTGTTCATGAATGATATGACTGCCCCTGGATAAGTTTAACTGGGGTTTGCTCAGGGCACAGCTATCCCAGTGGACGCACACTGATACAGAGGAATCTCAAAATGTCCTTAATTATTTTGCTTTTATTTTGGCTGGTATTGTTGCTGGTTCTTACCTTCCCAAATCACTGGTATGGTTCAGGAACACAGAGGAGTCTAGAACAAAACTGAGTACTCTTTTTTCTTTTGAATCATTTTCTTCTCAGACTGCAGAAAGCTGACTTCAGAAGGACTTGGTGAGTACACTTTTTTTTTTTTTTTAAATTAAGCAAAAGGGACATAAAGAGAGATGGTTTGAGAAAATAGAGATGTCTTGAAAGAATGTTCATTTTACAAACGTGAATTAAGAACTCTGTGATGAAGAACAGATGGGGGTAAAAACTCTGTCCTCCAGTTCACACAGAATTTCTGGAGACAAAATAAGAAAGTGTGATACCAAAGCAGATGTTCCTTTCCTGCATTTCCCTGCTTCCCTCAGGGTACACAATAAAGATGAGAGCTATGTTCGCACAATGGGTGTGATCTAGGAAAGGGTGGAGAGAAGTCAGCCACAATGCTGTAGATACAGACTGACCCTTGCTCTAACTCCTGTCTGTGTGTGTGTGTGTGTGTGTGTGTGTGTGTGTGTGTGAAAGAGAGAGAGAGGGAGGGAGAGAGTCAGACAGAATCTCACCTTGATTTTTTCTATTCCAAAAATTTGATGATGCCTTGCTGTTCTAAGAAACCACCTAATTCACTGACAAACTACTATAATATATTTGCCTGGGATAGTTGACTAAAATATGTTTAAACCTCAATTTGTGATTATTAGGGCCAGATAAGTGCAAGGGTTTCAAGAATCTGCAGGTTCACATAAAACAGAGCTTAAGAGCCTATGAGCAATGGTCAGCCCTCAGTGTCCTCTGAAATCCACCCCTGAACTCAGTACCTCAAGCTGAAGTACAACCAGGGATCATTTCCATGAGGCTGATGACTCAGCTCTCGCTATGGATTTGATGTCAGCAGGTATTTTTGAGTTACAAATGACACCTAAAGTTACTATTTATGCCTTATCGATAGCAGTGCACAAACAACCAAGATGAAAAGGAAAATCCTACAAATAGATTTACAGAAGTGAAAAATCCTCAAGTATAAGTGGGAAATGTCCAAGCCAGCAATTATAAAGGACATCAGTAATTACGAAGATATGGAGTCAATAATTAATTAGGCTATGAAATGATCAGGATCCAGGTCAATTTCAGTCCATGACCCCAAATTTTTCAAGATAATTTCTCATGTAAAATAGGACCTTTTTTTTTTGTTTGTTTCCCCCCTTTTTCTCCGCATGACCCCACGGAACTGGTGAAAATTTTTTTAAAGGCCTTTCCACTGTTAATGGCTGCTTTGTTTTGTTTTAGCTTGGCACAGTGTATTAGCCATTATGTGATGAGTTTTTATTATTACAGTTTCTAAAGTATGAGAGGAAATGAGGTAAATGATTAATGGCCGAGTAACTTAAAGCAAGATGGCATTATAGAAGCCGTTGAAAAATAGATGGAAAATGCAGTCTCCCCAGTGGAATTTGATCCAGCTCCAAGGGTAACAGTCTTATCAAAGGTGCCACAGGGTTTTATTCATGATCTCAAGAAGTGGGGCTCTTGGCATTCAATCTTAGTGACTGCGTTCTACCTTGCAGCCACAGGAAGCTTTTCTCGGCCCGGCGTGTGATCCATCCTGTCTCAGAGGGAAGCCCTCTTTGCTCCATCATTTTTATACATCAACTGCTCTTTATTTTGACTTTCCAAAGTTGGAGCTCAGTTTGCTTCTACTTTGGAGATCTTCTTAGAGACCAGCTATACACATTCAAATGAGAACGGTTTTGTTTTGGTTTTTAAGGCTGTGACATAGAGTTTGGGGTTGGTTCTAGGACCAGAAGATTTCAATTTTCGTTCTATTCTGGGAAGAGTTACAGCATAAGCAGAAGTGATTTCTCCATTTAAAATGCAAGCCACCCTGCCCTCAGAAGGTTATTGTGTTGCTATGAAGATCAGTTGGTGCAGGTGTATGAGTGGTTCCAGATGACAGAGAGGTCACACAATCAACTCATAAAGCCCCACATTCTTAAATATATGAAACTTAAAAATATGAAACACTTGCATGATTTTGCTTTCAAGAGCACAAGTAAATACTGTCTTCTAGAACATGTGGCGATCTGACCCACAACAGCTCACACATTATATGGATTCCTTATTTATTTGTTTATTCATTTATTTATTTTTTCCAGGGCTCTCTGGTCCTCTTCTGGTCATATAACAATAATGAATACCATCACTTTTAACTAATGGGATTTGTAGTAATTAGGGGGGAAATTGCTCCATGTTCTAGATGCACACACAATTCTTTCAAACCTCATTGGAGCAATGTGAGGTAGATTTTATTATGATGATCATTTTTACAAATCCCAAAACTGAAATCCCTATTGAGAGCCTCATCCAAGCTCTTCACCTGGGGCTTGAATCCCACATTTTGTTTGATGCTCTATTGCTTTTAGAAAAAGATTTTGGGGGTCCTCACTAGAAATCTATTTCTGAAAGCCTCAAGAGCTCCTTCAGCTTAGAATTCCCAAAACAGCTCAAAGAATTTTCAAGAACTGAGCTACCGATTCTCTTACCCCAGCTGCCACCGACATGCTCCCTCACAGAGAAAGAACTAAAGATAGAATAGTGTTTTCCTGCCCTGCCCTTCCTGCCCGTCTCCACTCCAGCCTTCTTCATCCACGCTGATCCCCAAGCAGCAAAATAAATGGGATCAAGCTGGATGTCCTTTCCTGGGAGAAATTCTTCAGGCTAGAGACAAAGGTAAGATAGATTAACCGTGTGCTATAGAGGCAAATTCAACAGAGACAGAGATTAAATAAAAGTCTAACAAGGAAATAGCCACCATGTTTGCCAAGCAACAAACACAGGTGAAAAAGGAGACACACCAAGATCCAAGCATCTCCAGAAGTAAACCAGAATGTTCAAACCATCTCTATGATGAGATTACATTTTTTTATTAGCTTTTCTCATTCTTACATACTTTTAAAGAAAAGCTTGACAGCACTGAGTCTGTTTTTATGGTACAAAAAGCCAGTGTAGGTTCTCTTCAGAGTCTGAACTCTTGTCAGTTCATAGGCAGTTTATTCAATATCGCCTTTTAGTCTTACTTCATGGTATGTTGCCTGAACTTCTCATGAGGGAAAACTCTAGCTCCAAATCAGATGCCCTCTAGAGAAAGGCTGACTGGACTTTGTTGTGTGCGTGCACCAAATGACTTATCTTTTCAATAAAACCCTTGGTGGGGCTTGGTAGTTAAGCATTACCTTCTCTCGGAAGAGCCCAAGGGGCTGCAGAGATCACTTTCAGAAGGAGCCATCGAGAATTGCAGTACTGTGCAGCAAGGAAGCAGGACCCAGAGGGTCGGGGAAGAAGGCTTACAAGAGACTGGGGAGTGGAGAGGGAGACCAGCAGACACTGTCACTCCCTATCCCTTAAGGACAGACTGTCTGGACGTCGACAAAGAGGAAATTCAACCCAGGAGGGAGGACCCATAACTGTCGTAACTTACTGCTTCCTGCGTGTTTATAGAACTGTGTTATTGTACAGGTTGTTAAATTGATACCTTAATTACATGCATTGTGGCCAAGTTATGGCTGTCATGAGAGGCATAAATCTGGTCTTTTTTGACATGCTTTCAACCAGAGTGTTTTGTTGGGGCAGTCTCAAATACAATTTTGATGTTAAAAAGAAGATATGTGCTTCAAAAATTTATTTCGCCAGTAAATAAGTACAACTATTCTCTACCTGGCTGCTGTTGGATGTGGTTTGTAAAAATGGGTGAAGTATACTCTGATGTCAGATTCTGAAGGAAAAATGGCATATGGCAGAATTTTTAGATGAAGCTCTCTTTTGGCTAATTTAATAGCCAGCTTATATTTATAGACAATATAATAAAGATAGATTAAATTAGGACTTCTGAAAAAAAAATTATAAAAATAAAGGCTTTGGGGATTGAAGATATCTGCATATACCCTACTGGTTCTGTTTAGACCACAGCAGAGAAAGAAAATCCTTTCTTTTTTCTTTTTTTAAAGATTTTATTTGTTTATTTGACAGACAGAAATCACAAGTAGGTAGAGAGGCAGGCAGACAGAGGGAAAGCAGGCTCCCTGCTCAGCAGAAATCCCAGGACCCCTGGATCATGACCCGAGCTAAAGGCAGAGGCTTTAATCCACTAAGCCACCCTGGCACCCTGGAAAATCCTTTCTTACACAAAGAAGATACATGTACCTTCTCCAACTTCATAACAGAATGCCAGTCTTATCTTGATTACCACCCAGCACCTATGAGTAAGAACAGAATATTAATGTTTTTGAAAAAGAAAATTTCTAAAAGACATACTATCTACTCAGAACTTTATATCTAAATAAATAAATATCAAGAACAGTGAAGACTGAAATTTTACCTGATTTTCAAGGTAACATGTTAATTCATCACAGTTACATGGATGTTGGCATAAGGCATGACATTCCAGAGTCAGAGACAAAGGACTTGTTTACCTAAAGCCATAGCAGTAGCTAGAGTATCCATATTTCCTTTCCCTGGTTCCCTGAACCCCAATTCCACAGAGGATGGAGAAGAGTGACAGGTGGCCTTTGCAGTGGGTTGCATTACCAGAGAAGAACCCAGTGCTTAGGGAATCTGATCTTTTTTTTTTTTTCTCCCTAAGATTTTGTTTATTTATCTATTTAAGAGAGGGAGAGCATGAGCGGCGGGGAGGGGCAGAAGGAGAGGAGGAAGCAGACTCTCCACTGAGCAAGGAGACTGACCTGGGGCTTGATCCCATAACCCTGAGATCTTGACCTGATAGATACCTAACCAGCTGAGCCACCCGGGTACCCTAGGGAATTTGATCTTTTATAATGACCATGAACATGACTTCTCTTTGTTCTGAAGGGAGACACTATCTCGCTTTTTCCAGTACTTTCTACTATATACATACACTTCCTTGAGCAAATTGCCAGAACAAAGGCTGTCAGTGTCTCTGTTCAAAAGATGTGCTAAAATGGTGAGTATCCATTGATAATTATTTCTCAATAATAAACAAGTAAGTAAATAAATAATTAGGTACATACATATATAATACATTTAATTTTACTGTTTTGTCAACTTGTAATAATGGAAAACTGTATCAGTAGTTCCACCACAGTAGCCTGTGGGTCATCTTTCTGAAATATATTTAGCAAGATATATTATAATGCTATTTATTTTTACTGATGTTTGATTCAAGACTTAATCATGTAAAAATCACTTTTGCTTCCTCTGTAAAGCCACTTTGATGTTAATTTTCTGCTGTAATGGCTCTTGTAAAAATACCACTTATTCAATTTTTTTTTTTAAAATATGGCATCAAGGAAAATCCTCTTTCTTGGATAACTCTAATGCTTTCTTTATCAAAGGTTATTTCTGAGGATACCCCTTATACTTCTTTTACTATAAAGTATATCCCCTTATCTGGCACGATCTCATGTGGGATATTATCACAATGGACTTCAAGTAATTTGTGAATAGGGAGTGATCTTGGCTTAGTCCTGGAGGGCAGGAAACATAAACCTGTAAATGCAATATGTATCTATTCATTAAAAATAAGCTCCTACCAAAAAAAAAAAAAAAAAAAAGAATTAACTCATGTCTCTTCCAGGATGGAAGAGGCAGAATGTAGTCAACTTGCCATCAAGTGGTCAACTGGGCTTTTCAAAATGGTGTCATACCAGTGGCTCAACATTGTTAGGGAGTTGCACATTCAGAGCCTGAAACAACTAAATGAGCCTTCTTAAATTGGAATCCCATGCTGTGGGGCTTCCATCTCTTCTACCTTGGAGAAATATGTTTATGTGCTCATTGTGTCAGATCTATAAAGGCTGATGACAGAGTCTGGTTGACATCAGTTGGCCAGTTACATACTATACTTGGTTGTTTCAGTGTTGTTTCCATAGTTTATGCTCTCTAGTAAGCATTAATATGTGATAAAACGATCTGGACAGTAGCAGTCCATTCCCATTTGTCTACCTATATGTCTGAATTCCAGAACCTCTTGACCCCAGTCTTCCAAATTCTGCCTATATATGGAAGCTATTTTTCCACCAATACTCCTTCCAACATCATGTGGTCTGCCAGATTGTATGATCTGAGTGGCAGTATACCCTACACTGCAGTAGCTCTATCCTATTCTGGGCCCAGGCAGAGTTGCATAGGTAGATGTGCTAGACCACTATCCTTGGTGTAGCATATACTACCCCCAAAATTCCCAGAAGTTTTGTTTCCTTCTTCATTGTAGGATGTACAAAATGCAGAGGTAGGCTTTTTGTTTTGTTTGTTTCTGTTTTTGTTTTTAATTTGGAAGCACTGTCTTAGCATGCCTCTGACCACTGAGCACCCAACGTCTTTTACTAATGTGGCATTCCTCTGGATCTTCTTCCTAAGGAGCCTAGAAAATCAAAATCTTTGGGTGTATCCATGCAAATGTCAGAGTACCAGGTTTTTTGGCTTTGGTTTTCAAACAGGCCCCTGATCTTGACATACCATATAGGTCTCATCTGGGCATTTAACTCTGAAGTTCAGCCACTTGGATGAATAAATAGGCTTGTTCTTTGATTTCTCTACGTTCCTGTTAGAGGAAATGAGGACTTTGTTCTATGCATCCAAAGAAGCCCTCTGTTTTGCACCTGACTTTCAAATCTGCGTTATTCCCTCAGAAATTTGTTTATCTTTATGTAGAACAGTAATGATTCTTAGCAATAACCATCTAATGTCTTATTCTTATAGCTACCTTTTTTCTTCATGCCTCTCATTGCCTGTATTTCATATCCAGCAACACATTCTCTTCCACCAGATATCCTGTTCACTTACCAAAGATCAACATTTTATCAACTGGAAGGCCATCTTCTGCAGAGAGTGTGTTTCCCTCACCAGTGATGATGGGTTTCCCTTTGCCAACTGAGCTGTGAATGACTGGGGTCAAATCCCCATTTGTCTCTTACTAACTTGGAGACCCTCATAACCTATGCTTTAAAGGGTGAGTCCTCAGATGATGAGAGGGAGTCTCAGGGGTAAGATACTGATTATGGATGAACACTTGAGAGAGAAATAGGCTTAAAGAAGGATGGGACAGAGGAAAAAAGTTCAACTCCAATACAGGCCTGCCAAAGCCTAGAGAAACCTCAGCCAGCCTAGTAGCCAGCTCTAGAAAATACTTTATAATTCTGCCTGGCTCCACCATGGACTGTCACTGTTCCAGAAGGATGTGAGCTTAAGCAAGGAAGCTCCCAGAAGCTGAGGCAGATCCTGAAGCCTCTGAGAGCTGGAAGATATTATGATCACACACTCTACAGCTAGGGAGCAAGTCCTTCCTTGAAAGGGACACTGGGAGGACATCTCTGCACCTGACACAGGTGCATCTCACACACACACACACACACACACACACACACACACACACAGTAAACCTCAGGTACTGACAACTTAATTCATAATGAGCTCCAGTGTTTGACTTACCCTCGCAGTCTCCCTTTGAGCTCTAGTACATTGACTTTCAAAGTTTGAGGTTTTAAATGACTGTCATTCACTACCTGTTAGACTGAGGAAGAATCAGCAAAGTGATTAGGCTTTTGGCTGGAGACATGAATAAAGTTGTCCATGTGGATCGATGTCACCCTGCCACTATTAGCCAACATGACAGTGATAGCTAACGGCCTCCAGGGCGTCTGCTCAATTGTTGCTATTACCATAGGAACAAACCCAGCCAGCACACTTCTCATGCCCTCCCCCACCACGCACAAAATACCCCCTGATTTTTATTATAATACACAGATTGCTTCTATGTTCTGTTAGCAAGCAGCTTACAGCTGTAGAAATTCATAAGAGGTATTTCACGGTTCCATCAAAATTCAGAATCACATATATTGATGCCTCTGAGCCCCAAAAAATAATTTTAGGTACTGGAAAGAAACGGGATGAGTAACAGGGTAATTTTACTCTTCACTGCATGAAGCTAAGAGGGTTAGGACTCAGATAAAAATAAGGATTGTGTTACTTTTTTCTTAGATCTACTGAAAATAGTTATAATATTATGCTACAATGTCTTAAATGCATTCTGCCAGGCGCTTAATATACTTTTTCGATTTTGATTTTAAAAATAATTCTATGAAGTGTATATGGACACTGAGGCCTGGACCCTGATGAGGGAGCTGCCTGGGGTCCCAGGAGAAGCACATACTGTTAGAGCTAACCATTCTGCCAGACAGGGAGCCAGATAAAACTTTTGCATTTAAGTGCAAAATGAAGCACATTAAGATGAAATAGTATGTTCACATTCGTTTTAAAATGTTAATCCTTACAATGATCCTTTACTTAAAGGTGGGGGGAAGCATTTTGTCCCCTTCTTATAGATGAGGAATTTAAAGTTCACAGGATCAAAATGATTCACAGAAGATAATGTGGTTAGTCATCTGAAGATATGGAAATTGAATCCAAATGTGTGCGTTGCTTTCTTTTTCTTTCTTTTTTTCTTTCCTCCAAAAAGGCAGTCACAAATGATGCATAGGAAAATATTATATGTAAGCTTTTAATAAAAACAGTAAGTCCAAATTGCACACTGTCAAACTCTACAAACAATCTTCCACAAATAATGAACTTTGTTTGAGGAAATTAAAACATGGTTTACTGGAAAGGGCATTCAGCTGAGCACTAATGCCTGAAATTCAGGCACAGTTTCTCTCCCAGATTCCACGATAGCTGAACTGCTTCACCATTGCTGCAAACCTCAGAAATGGCTTACAGAGCATCCCTCCCTGGGCATCGGTGCTCAGCTCCACACTCCACACACACCGTCACATACTCCCCATTATCGCACTGGGAGGTGGTACTATCAGCCCGTTTTCTAGATAATAAAATAGAATCTTAGAGAAGTTAGTTGCTCAAAGCCAAAGAAGGGTGCTAATCATTAAAAAGTACATGTTTTGAAATTGTAGCTATCAGGGCACCTGGGTGTCTCAGTGGGTTAAAGCCTCTGCCTTTGGCTCAGGTCATGATGCCAGGATCTAGGATCGAGACCCGCGTTGGGCTCTCTGCTGAGCAGGGAGCCTGCTTCCCTTTTTTTCTTTCTGCCTGCCTCTCTGCCTACTTGTGATCTCTGTCAAATAAATAATTAAAATCTTAAAAAAATGAAAGAAAGAAAGAAAAGAAGAAAGAAAGAAAGTAAGAGAGAAAATGTAGCTATAGATTTGCATACTACCTCAGCCATTCATCGGCTTTGCAAACTTGGAAAAGTTATTGTTCTAGCCTCAGTTTTAAATGATAGAAATTAGACCAGACAGTACCTAAGGATCTATCCAACTGAGCATCTCTGTTTTCAGGTTTGTTTGTTTTTAATTTGTTTGTTTGTTTGTTTGTTTTAATTTAGTTGAGCCCTCTGTCCTGCCAGACTCCAGTGGAAACTCTTGCAATTTAATCTCAACTCACAGTTTAAGAGGATTGCTTTAAATATTCAGCTCAATGCTGGCAAATTCTATGTTCCATAAAGGAAACCCTTACTCTTAGAGGCATCCATAATGAGCCTGATCCAACTGGAATTAGCCTGAGTATCCAGGAGTAAAAGGTGGTAGTAGATGTGGTAAGGTTTTCTGAGTAGAGGGAGTGAAAGTGAGTGTTACTAACTTTCACAAATATTTGCCATTCTCTCCCAAACTCTTACCTGCCACCTGCATCTATTCTTATATCTCTGTGAGCCCAATATTCTCTCCACTTCAGCATCCATTTTATTGGCTTTAAGCTTCATTTTCCATTAAATGGTTTATAGGAAGCCCTGAAAGGGGCTTAGAAACCAAAAAAAAAAAAAAAAAAAAAAAAAATTGAGATCAATGATCACTGTGTAAATTATTTCCTTTCTGTGGTTGATAAGACTCATAAATCATTTAGAAATTATGAGGCTTAAATAGTCATTCAACTTTTGGTTATTAACACATAGCACCTTGAGTTCAGCAAACCTTCCTGAAATAGATTTTGAGATATTGTAATCTCTCAAATGAGAAGTAATACATACATATTTCAGAAATAAACTAAAAAGTAAGAACATCTTTCAAGAGTATATTACATTTCTCTAAAGCAATCTCCAAAGCAAATTCTTGGTATACTAAGAGGGGGTTTCATGTCAGAGTTAGGCTCAAATCTCGGCTCTAATGCTCACTGATGTGTGACCTTGGGTGAGTTCCTCAAACTCTCTGACCCTCTGCAATGACATAAGAATAATAATATTTACATTAAAAGGTTTTCATGAGTATTAAATGGGATAACATTTATAAAGTGTCTCATACAGAATATGACAAAATGAGGCCTCAAATAATTGCTGATTTCCTTCATTAAAGAGACAAGTAAAATCTAATTTCTGGTCCCTCATGCCCTAGTGAATGAGAACCGAAGGGTAATATTTATGTTGGAGAGGATAATGCTCCTGGATGACCTTGAGGAAAAAGGGAGCTTTGCTTCCCTTCCATTTAGAATTGCTGTGCCAGGAATTACTGGACAGATTCATTTGAAATAAGAACTTTCATACCTGAGCCACTGCCCAGAAATTATGGCACCACTTCTGGGAAGTTTTGAAATCACTTTGAACTTACTTTGTGGAGTTGCTTTGCATTCCATACTGCTGGGCCCTTGTGCACATCCATGACTTGGCTGGAGCTGATGCTGGCTGTGCCAGCATATTTTCAACCTGATCAAGGCATAGAGCTCTGAAAATTTCATGAGATTCTGTTTTTGTGAGATTTCCAGATTTATACCAAGCTTTACAGATCCCAAAGGGATGCATAATTCAGAAAAGAGAGAGAGAGAAAGTCTACCCCTCTAAGATACAACAGTTGACATGCTGATAATTCAGGGTGAATTAGGGTTGGTTGGGAGTGTGACTTCTTATTTCAGTTAGTAGAAAAAAAAAAACTATATTCTTTTGCAGGATTGCCTTTCAAATTTAACAATAATAGAAATTTTCTAGAAAGTAGAAGAGAATAATACCTGGCAACATTAATAAAAATTTAGAATCACGTCCTTGACTGAATTGAACTAGGTATGTGTTTTCCTGGATTAACCATAAATTTACTTTCCTTCATGCCTTTTGAATGGAGTATTATCTAAGGAATATACACTCAGTAGTTTCTTAGCAATTATCAGATACTGTTAAATGAGACCCTATTCCTTATTTTCTTTAATTGCCTATTGTTTTAATGCAGTGTGTACAACATATTCAACCATTAGCAATACAGTTTACTATTTCCTTTAATCAGTCACTTCTGGAAAAATCTTGTCTATTCAACTACATTGATTAGGTAACAGCTAATCTATTTTGTCTTTTTAATCAGACATAAAAGCATCCGTCAGAGTTTCTGTGCAGCATGAGGCATCCAACGTGGCACATTGATCTGATCCAATTCCAGGCAAAAGGAAAGAAACATAATGCTTTACTTAACCTAGAGCACGATATTGTGGGAAAATGTTCAGTTTCTGTCATATTTCTGAACATATTAAAAGCAAAAACTCCACTTGACTCTATAATGAGGGTTTCTGGGTTGAGAGTCATCATTTTATTTATCCATTCATCCGTTCATACACTTGACCAACAATTTTTAAGTATGTATCACATACTGGGTGTCAGGTGGAGATACAGATCCTTTGTTTGATATCTGTGTCAACATACATTCAGATAGAATTATTGAAGGACAGATTTTAATATAAATACTCAAAGAAATAGGCTCAATTCTTATTGAAGTAAAGTATTCTTCTTTGATATATATCTAGGCAAAAGTAAAGAAATATGATGAGATAAATATATACATATTAAAATATATATATATATATATATAATTTTTGCCACTGATTTTTCCAAGCCTCATATCCCTACTTTATGCAAAAAGAACAAAAAATTCATTCAACCATTTTTGTTTTTTGTTTTTCTTTCCCAAAACAAAATTTGAAACTATCTATATTTGGGCAAGGAAGACTGGTGTGGGTTAGGTTCATCTCACATGAAACCAAAACACGCATATAACCACATGATATAAGAGATACCTCTGCTGTCACACTTGTGTTTCCCATGGTCTCTTTATTCAGTTTTCATGGTCAATATGTTGTCCTCTAAAAATTCTTCCCATTAGATTAAACAACAAAGCGGATATAAAGTGTCCACAATATGTCTAGAAAGTTAAAATGCGAAGTGGATGTTTGTCTAGTGGGTGGTAATAAGATGGCAGTCCTCTTCTCTTGGCACTGGGTAGTTGATTACCTCTAGCCTTGAAGATCCAGAATATAAGACCTTCACTTCCACAATTAATAGAATGATCTAGGGAAAGGAGGCCAAACTTTGGAACCATTTGACTGGGATTTGAATCCCAACTTCATCAGTTATTAGCTTCACGACTTTGGGCAAAGTCACTTAATCTCTTTAAGCCTCAAATTTCTTATCTGTAAAATGGGGTGGATACCAAGATCTGTCCTATCAGAGTTTTAGATTCAGAACATCAAGGTGAGTAACATCTGGTGTCATACAGGTAAATTCTAGAGTTTACCACAATATAATTTTATGGCGCACTCCTGACAAAAACCAAAGTGGTCTACAGAAGGGAGGTTTTTTCTGAAGTGACATTGTCGGCCCTTGGAACCATGGAGTGTTTTGACAGATTTTATGCATTTGGCTAGCCAGAAAGTGAAAAGAGAGAATAAGAAAAAAAAAAAAATCTCATGGGAAGTTTGGGCTCAGGCCAAGAAGTAGTACTATATAACCACTTTGCTCTCTTCCTGTTGTCTGGAGCTAACCCTACAGACATACCAAGATTCAGTTTTCTTTGAAATGTAGTCTTTCACGATGCCCATCAGAAAGTGGAAAAAAAAACAAAGAGTGTGAATAGATAGCATCAAATGAACCACAAAAGTCTCCTGAAAGGATAAAACAACTAAATAAGAGTGTAATAGAATGATCTAGGGAAAGGAGGCCAAACTTTGGAACCATTTGACTGGGATTTGAATCCCAACTTCATCAGTTATTAGCTTCACGACTTTGGGCAAAGTCACTTAATCTCTTTAAGCCTCAAATTTCTTATCTGTAAAATGGGGTGGATACCAAGATCTGTCCTATCAGAGTTTTAGATTCAGAACATCAAGGTGAGTAACATCTGGTGTCATACAGGTAAATTCTAGAGTTTACCACAATATAATTTTATGGCGCACTCCTGACAAAAACCAAAGTGGTCTACAGAAGGGAGGTTTTTTCTGAAGTGACATTGTCGGCCCTTGGAACCATGGAGTGTTTTGACAGATTTTATGCATTTGGCTAGCCAGAAAGTGAAAAGAGAGAATAAGAAAAAAAAAAAAATCTCATGGGAAGTTTGGGCTCAGGCCAAGAAGTAGTACTATATAACCACTTTGCTCTCTTCCTGTTGTCTGGAGCTAACCCTACAGACATACCAAGATTCAGTTTTCTTTGAAATGTAGTCTTTCACGATGCCCATCAGAAAGTGGAAAAAAAAACAAAGAGTGTGAATAGATAGCATCAAATGAACCACAAAAGTCTCCTGAAAGGATAAAACAACTAAATAAGAGTG